>NC_133619.1:406803476-406910976 GCF_048593235.1 Sminthopsis crassicaudata | reverse complement strand
GTTGAGAGAATTTCTTTCAGTTTCCCACAGTGGTGAAATCAAAAGGTCAAGACCAACACACAAGGAGGTACTGTGCAAGGTGCTGGCTACAAAAAGACAGAAATCAAGTAGTTCCTGTGCTTAAGAATCTTACATTACTGAATAAAATAAAAACTGATTTATACTCCACAGCATTAGGGCTTATTTGTTCAAATAATTTGTTCAAATAAATTTGTTCAAATTTCTCTTGGGACCATCACCATATATCCCAGAGTTGTATAAGGGCTGGTAAAAATGTGATGGTCTGATTGCAAGGACATGCCTCCATACAAGGCTGAGCAAAATTTATTTCACTTTTTTCTGCAAGACTGAACATTTTCATAGAATTAATACACATTCATTAATATTTTTTTGCCTCACTATGGCTTTAAATATGCAGCTTATTTTTAAGCGTTTTAAAAATGACTTTATTGTTCTATTAAAATATAGAGAACTAATGAATAAATAATGAATAAAGAGAACAGCAAACAAATATATAGAAGCAAGCTATAATCAGAAAAATAGGAAACTACAGAGGGAAGGCACTAGAACTTAGAGGAGTTGAAAAAAGATTTCCTGTAGAAGGTAGGGTTTTAGTTAGGATATAAAGAAAGCCAGAGAAACCAGAGAACTAAACTTAAGTTTAAGATTTCTACATTTTCCATAAAATCAAAGAAAATTAAAAAAAATTAAAAGTGAAGAAGAGAAAATAGAATTTAGTACACACCATTCACTTATTTGTAGCAGAAGGGTGATACAGCAGAGACAGAATGGGCCCTGATTTTGGAGGGGAGACCTAGCTTTGAATATTGCAACTATTGTTCTTTGAGCCTCTCTAGGTTTTCAGGACACTGGCTCTTTGATTCTTCTCTTACTCATCTAATTCCTTTTACCCAGTATCCTTTGCCAAATCCCCATCCAGATCATGCCTTCTCACTGTAGGTGTCCCTCAGGGTTCAGTCTTGGGCCCTCTTTGTTTGCTCCCTCTATGCTACTTCACCTGGTGATCTTGTCAGCCTCCATAGATTTTAATAACTATCTCTATGCTGATGATTCTAATTATTCTATCCTGCCCCATCCTTTCTGCTGACTTCCACTCTCACATTTTCAATTACCTTTCAGATATCCTGAACTCAGTATGTTCAAAATGGGACTAATCTTTCCTCCTAAACTCTCTACCTTCTCATTATCACAGAGACACTCATTATCCCCTTTGTTTCTCAGGTTTTCAACTTGGAAGTTATTTTCCACTCCTTTCTACTTCCCCTCTTCCCCATCCAATCTGCTGCCTTTGCAACTCTGAAACATCATTCAAATTCTTCTCCCTCCCTGATAATGCCCACACGCTAGTGAAGGCTCTTATCATTTCACTCCTTGATTATTGCAATAAACCCATTATCAGCTGGTGGGTCTGCCTACCTTGTCTCTCCCCACTACTGACTAATGTGATTTTTCTAAAGTGCAGATTTGGCCTGCTTTGTCTCTCCACTCCAATCCATTTTCTATTGTGACTAAAGTGATTTTTCTAGAGTGCATATTTGACTATATCATCTCCAGATTCAAATAAAGAATCTTCTGCTTAGGGTTCAAAGCCTTTTATAACCCAGCCTCCTCTTACCTTTTCTTTCTGCTTTCACCATACTCCTCACCATGTATTCTTCCATCCAGTGATACTAGCCTCTTGCCTATTCTACAAACAAGACACTCCATCTTTCAGCTCTGGGTATTTTCTCTGGCTGTCTCCCATGTTTGGAATGTTTTCCCTTCTCATTTCAGCCTACTGATTTCTCTGGCTTTTTTTTTTTTTTTAATGTACTAACTAAAACCCCACCTTCTATAGGAAGCTTTTTTCAACTCCTCTAAGTTCTAGTTCCCTCTGTTGTTTCCTATCTGTATGTGGCAAAATGTTTGTGGCAACCCTCTTTGTAATGTCCAGAAACTAGAAACTGAGTGGATGTGCCCATCAATTGGAGAATGGCTGAATAAATTGTGATATATGAATGTTATGGAATATTACTGTTCTGTAAGAAATGACCAGCAAGATGATTTCAGAAAGGCCTGGAGAGACTTAAATGAACTAATGCTGAGTGAAATGAGCAGGACCAGGAGATCATTGTACACAGCACCAACAATACTGTATCATCATCAATTCTGTTGGATGTGGCAGTCTTCAACAATGAATGAAACAAATCAGTTCCAATAGAGCAGTAATGAACTGAACCAGCTACACCCAGAGAAAGTACTCAGGGAAATGAGTGTGAACTACTATATAGAATTTCCAATCCCTCTATTTTTGTCCGCCTGCATTTTTTATTTCCTTCACAGGTTAATTGTACACTATTTCAAAGTCCAATTCTTTTTGTACAGCAAAATAACTATATGGACATATATATGTATACTGTATTTAACATATACTTTAACACATTTAACATGTATTAGTCTACCTGCCATCTGGGGGAGGAGGTGGGGAGAAGGAGGGGAAAAATTGGAACAAAAGGTTTTGCAACTGTCAATGCTGAAAAATTACCCATGCATATATCTTATAAATAAAAAGCTATAATAAAAATTATAAATAAAATTAAAAAATTGTTTCCTATCCTGATTTTTGTTATAGCTTGCTTCTATATATTTGTTTGTTGTATCCTCCATTAGATTGTGAACTTCTTGAGAGTGTCCCCCTCTCCCTTTTTTGTTATTCCTCAATGTTTAGCACAATTCCTGGCACATGGTATGTGCTTAATAAATATTTATTGATTGATTGACTAACTTGACCTCTCTGGGCTCACTTTTCTCATGTGTAAAGTTTAGTTAATAGTATTATAACTTTATTTCCTACATCATTTTTGTGGGGAAAGTGCTTTGTAAATAGTTCACATTTATAAAGTCCTTTAAAGTTTGCAAAGCACTTTACATATATTATTTTAACTGTCTCTCCACTACCCAGGCAGGTAAGTACCACAAAAACCTTAAAAACAATTTTATGTATAAGTTATTACTGTATAATGAGGAAAATGCCAGCTTTTTTGAAGACATTACTTACAGGTACTTGTTAGGGAACTATTAATGTCAATTGTATAAAGTACTTGAGGTAGTTGGTGGGGATTAGGGGAAGTGCTATTTATTTATTCCTTTAGTGTCTTAAACTCTTTATTTTAAGCCACTCTATTAACTTTATTAACTCTGGCTTTTATAGATATACTCTGCAGTAAAAACTGAGAGAAGAGGATAGGTGCCTTTGGAATATAATACAAAATTATTGACTCTAACTTGTCTTTCTAGTTTTATAGAATATTGCTTTCCTTCATTTTCCAGGCTTGCTTAGCTCTTCCTGTGACATTTCAATTGCCCCTTGACAATAGACTGTTAGCCTTTGTATATATGGTTCTTCCATTTTTGGAATACACCCCCATCTAATTTATATGTCCTAGAATATCTAGGTCCTTTCAAAGCACAATTAAGATGTTATCTTTTATAATGAAATCAAATCAACAAGCATTTGTCTTTTTTCCCCTGAGGCAATTGGGGTTAAGTATCTTGCCCAGGGTCACACAGCCAGGAAGAGTTAGGTGTCTGAACTCAGGACCTCCTGACTTCAGGGCTGGTGCTCTATCCTCTTCACCACCTAGCTGCCCCTCAACAAACATTATCAAGTACCTATTATGTATTAGGTAATCTGAAATTTGAGAATAAAAAGAAGGCAAAACAGTCCTTGCTGTAGCTTTAGCTAGATCTCGCAATATAATAGGGTAGATAACATACAAACAAATTATGTAGGAAATAAATCTCAAGATAGGCACTAATATCCTCCCCAGTTCTCAGCACTCTGTACCTTTGGGAATTACTTTGTATAACTGTGTCTATTTTATGTAAGTAAGTATACAGACACACACACATACATACATATATATGTATATATATACATACATATATATGTATATCTTTATCTGATTGTCTACTTCTCTTTCTATCTTATTTAGCTATCTCATCATCTCCCTTCAATAGAACATAAACTCTTTGAAGATAGAGACCAATTTTTTTTTCATTTATCATGAGATGTAACTTGCTAAAAGTAATTAACATCCTGCACATAAAATACTGCTTTTATATTGAAATTTTTTCTATACTAGCTAGCCTGAGATTATTAATAATGCCAACAATAATAATTCTTCATATGAGATGATATAAATACACACATATTTATAACTTGATAAACCCTGAAGCACTATATAAATATTAGCTATTGCTATTATTATTATTAATAATATATCTCTTTAAGGCCTACAAATTTCTATTCATAACAACCATATGTGGTAGGCAGCATAAATATTTGTACAAGTTTTTCTCATTTTACAAATCAGGAAACTGAATTTCAAAAAAGGTGAAATGATTTGCCCGTGATTCACAATTGGCAAGCAGTGGAACTGGAACTCAAAACTATTTATTCTGAAACCAAATATTCTTTTGAAAACTAGTGATCTTTTCTCTACACAACATTTTTCATAAATCACCTGTAGCCTAGGTTTTAAAATTTGCCATTAAAAATTGAAAGCTGATGGAGAACAATCTTCAAGTTACTCTTTGAAAAGAACAAAAATGTTCCTTGTTTATGCTTTGTGTTTTGTGATAGAGTAAATCAATCTAAGAATAAACATTGGCAATAATAATAATAATAGTAATACATTTAGGTAGCATTTACTAAGTGCCAGTCACAATGATAAGTGAATCATTATTATTATCTCACTGGAGCTACACAACTTTGTTGGGCTTGGGGGGGTAAGTCCTATTATTTCCCCTTTTTTTGATATATTTGTAGTTCAGTCAGCAAAATGTCAGTTGTTCAGTTCATGCATATTTATAGCTTTGTAAATCTTAAAGCATTATATAAATATTAGCTGTTATTATTATGAATATATCTCTTTAAGGTCTAAGATCTAAATTTATGTTCATAACAACCCCATGTAATAGGCATATTCTACAAATATTACCCATTTTACAATTTAAGAAACTGAATCTCAACTCTTTATGACCCTGTGGATGAATGGTTCTTGGGATTTTCTTGGCAAAAATACTGGAGTGGTCTGTCATTTCCTTCTCCAGTTTTGTGTAGGGAGGGGTCAAGTGATTGCCCAGAATTACATAGCTAGTGTTTAGTCTTTCTGACTCTAGAATTGATAATATTGTGGTATGCTTGGAAGGTGGTGGTGATATAACAACAGACATTTACTGAGTGCTTACTGTGTGTAAGGCACCATGCTTAGATTTTAGGGATTAAAACATAGCTATGATATAGACCTTGACTTTAAAAAGCTGACAATCTGACAAGGGAAAAAAATCAAGCAAACCATGCACAAGCAACTGATATAAAAGAATGTGAGCTAAGTCCAAAAGAGAAGTCTAGGAGAAAATCTGTGAGAAATTTGAGAGAGAAAAGACCAGTTTCAGCTGAAGGAATCAGAGGAAGTTTCATGGAAAAGGCATTTACAAAGAAGCTAATTAGTGCAGAAAATAAGAGACTTGGACCTCAAGTCAGAAAGACCTGAGTTCAAATTCTACCCCAGATACTTTCTAGCCATGTGATCCTGGGTAATTACTTAACCTCTGTCTACCTTAGTTTTCTTATATGTAAAATGATGACATTAATAGTACCTGCCTCAGAAGGTTATTGGGGAGATCAAATGAAATAATTATAAAACATAATAAATTAAAATATTATAAGCATAGTGTCTTAACACATAGTGAATGTCAGCTATTATTGTTTTGGTGGAGGTAGTATTTTAGCAGGGCCTTGAAGGAAGAGAACTTTAAATGACAGAGAAGGAAGGAAACTCATTTTAGTCATGGTGTGACATGAATAAAGAGAGTAAGGAAGCTTGGCTGAAACATAGAAAATGTAGAGTTAAGACTGGAAATACAGATTGGAGCTAAATTGGAAGGTCATGAATCCCAGGATTAGGAATTTTTAATTTTATTCAATAAGTAATAAAAGTATGTGGGAAAAAATGTGTCTAAAGCAGTGCTTTAGAAAGATTGTATGGGCGATGGTGGAAAGGAAGAACTGGAGATAGGATGGATTGTAGAGAGGGTAGGTTGGGAAGCAGAAGGATCAGTAAAGAAGCTATTTTAATTATCTAGGTGAGAAAAGATGAAGCCTTGAAATGGGGATGGCAGAGGGAGTAAAAAGGAACAAATACAGACAAAAGATAATTCTGAGATAAGAAACTACAGGTATTGTCAACTCATTGAATGTTTGGGTGATAAAGAGGGAAGAGTCAAAGATGTTCCTGAGCTTTAGGTTGGGTGAGAGGGACTTAAAAGATCAATGAAGCAAGGACAAAATAGGTATCTGAGGCCAAGGGCTTTTTGAAATGTCAGATTGTTGCTTGGTTGAATTGGTGATTGGGTGTGGAAAGGAATAAATACCTAAAGAACACTGACTCTGGAGGATGAGGACCTGGTTTTTCATATATCACTTCTGATATCTATATGACCTTGTATATAACATAACTCTGGACCTCATTTTCTTCAAATATAAAATAAAAGAGTTGGAATAAATGTTTCTTGAAGTCCCTTCCATCTTTAGAACTATGATTTTGGAGGTATCAAGGCAGGGAAGATGAGCAAGGAGTTCCATCTTGTGCTGCTTCTTCTTTTTTTTTTTTTTTTGGAGACAAGCTAATAAATGTTTAGTTGCCCAGAAGTATCATTTTTCTGATGTGTATGCTAGTGATTGTTTCCTTTCTATACTGCCATTTGACTATGACAACATTTTATAACTTGTTAAATATTTGTCATGGCCTTCTTACAAAATCGTGGTTATTTTGTATGTTGCAGCAATCACAGGAGCCGATTATATACTAGTTCTTCTACTTTCCATTTAGGAAATGTAGGGAATGGAAGTAATCCATATTTGTCATTTAAAATTGAATAGCATTTTAAATTAATATATTATGTTACTTCTTTCATTTAAGCCTTTTTCACAACTTGATTTTTCTTCGATGTTCAAATATATCTGGAGTGCTGAAAAATAATAACTGACATTTGTAGAACATTGTAAAATTTGCAAAGTGCTTTACATATGTTATTTCCTTTGAGCCACACAATCCCTTGATGTGGGTATTATAAAGAAGACATTAAATGATTTGTTCACATTAGCTATGCGAGCTAAAAAGTGTAGAGACAAGATTTGAGCCCAGTCTTCTGGAATCCAGATTCAACAATCTATATTCTGACTTGGAGCATTTTCACTGGGTTCTGGATAATGGACAATGAATGCTCTTGTGTTTTGCCAATCACCAATGGAGTGAAATAAACTGTGTGCTTGCTCCAATGCTTTTTATCATGATGTTTTCAGCCATGTTTTCAAATGCCTTCACTGAGGCATAGATTCTTCAACTTGAAAAGACTATAAGCCAAAATTAAAGTGGAGGGAGTGTTGGTGCATGGTTTTTTTTTTTGTTTGTTTGCAGATGATTGTGCTCTCAATGTAGCCTCTGAAGCTAAGATGCAAAAAAAGTGTGGATCTATATTCTGCTGTTTTTGCTAATTTTGACTTAGCAATTAACACTAAGAAAACACAGGAATTCCATCAACCAGCATTACAATGTCCATATGTAGAACCATTAGTTATAGCAAATGGAGTTTTGAATGCTATGGATAAGTTTACTTATCTTGGAAGCATATTTTCCAGGAATGTACACATTAATAATGAGGCTGACACACGCATTTCCAGAGCTAGCTCAGGGTTTGGAAGGCTCTGAAGGAAAGTGTGAGAGAGAAGTTTTGGACTGATTACCACACTAAAGGTCTGCAGAGCTGTTTTGCTCATTGCTATATGTATGGGAAATCTAAGCAGTCTATCAGAGCCAAGTCAGGAACTGAATTGCTTCCATTTGAATTGTCTTAGGAAGATTCTGAAGATCACCTGGAAGGGAAAGGTACTAGACACTGAGAGCTTTTTCTCAAACTAAACCGCTAAGCATTCAAACTATTGCAGAGACTGCAGCTCTGTTGGGTTGGCCACATTATTTGGATGTCCAATGTGTGCTTGCCAAAAAGACTGCACACAGGCTAAGCGCTCATATGGTGGTTGTCAGAAAAAGTGATACAAGGTCGCTGTCAAGGTTTTTCTTGGGGCAGCTAGGTGGCGCAGTGGATAGAGCACCAGCCTTGAATTCAGGAGGACCCGAGTTCAAATCTGATCTCAGACACTTAACACTTCCTAGCTGTGTGACCCTGGGCAAGTCACTTAACCCGAGCCTCAGGGGAAAAAAAAAAGGTTTTTCTTAAGAATTTTAGAACTGATTGCATGAAATGGGAATCACTGGTACAGGACAGCCAACATTACATGTCCTCATCAGAGAAGGTACTGTGCTCTCTAAGAAAAGCAGAATTGAAGTACCTCAAAAGATGCACAAGATGCACAAAGTTAGAGAATCCACCCCAAATGTTCATATGATTCAGTTGTGCCTGACCTGTGGCAAGGCTGCTGACTTCTTGTTGGTTTGATCAGTCACAGTTGGACACCTTGTATCTTGATTATAACATAATACAATTTTGGTCCTCTTTGAGAAAGGAGGACAACAATCAACATACCCATGTTTTTTTCTTTATAGTTTATGATAAACTTAGCATGTAACTTTCAAAGCTATATTGCATTTCTGTGTTTCTGGTCTTATGTTTTCTTTAAATTTTAAAAATATTCTTCAATGACTATTTTTTCCTTTTCTTTTTTCAAAGAAATCTATCTCTTTTCATTCTCCCTCCTGCCCCAAGTCAAATACTTAAAAAAGCAATAGATTCAAAAGGAACTTGTATTTTCTGTTCTTCTCAGTCTCAGTTGGAGTGTGACCATACAAAGGTATCTTGTATAGAAAATTTTCTATTAAATTCTTCCTAGCTCCTTTTCATGTTTTCTTTGAGGATACTCTTAATGAATAAAGTTATTTATGGGAATATGAAAGCAGGCACGTGAATTGCTAGTAGAACCTGATTTTTTTTTTTTTTTTTTTTTTTTTTTTGGTGAGGTATATAGTATGATGCAGTAGATGGTGTGTTGGACTTGAAAGAAAAGATCTGGATTGTGACATTTCTTTACCTCTAACACTTATTTAACCAATCATTTAACCTGAATAAGCTTCAATTTAGAAGTCTGTAAAATGGGATTATTCATAGGGAATAAGGAATACTTATCTCATACAGTATTCAGAAGAATCAAATTATATAAAGGACTTCAGATCTTACAATACTAAATAAATGCCAACAATTATTAACATTGTGATCTTGCTGCTATTTTGAAATCTATTCCTTTATTAAATACCATAAAAATTGATCCCCAAGGACCTTTCAAATAGAGTTGCTTGCAGAGTAGATTTCTTCTAAATATGTTTAGTCCTAACTGCTCCTACCTAATTTTTTTTGAAGTATTGTTATGATTTAATTACATAGCTTATTAGGCATTTAGGTGACAGAGCCCATATGTAGGGCTCTTTACTATTGCTGATAAAGTAAGATTGTTTATTATACTCCAGTGGCTCCTGGCTGCCACTGGGATAAAATATAAATTCTCCTGTTTGGCATTTAAATTCCTTTATAATTTGATCTTAACCTATTTATTCTTTGTTCTGTTTTTTTTCCACTCCATGGTCCAGCTAAACTAGAGTTCTTGGATTTCTTCACATTTTTTCATCTCTGTGCCTTTACAATAATTGTTCCTACTTGTCTGCAATGTAATCACTTCTCTACCTCTTATAAATCCTTGTTTCCTTCAAGGCATCTCAAGCACCTTTACATGATGCCTTTGCCGATTTCCCCATAGGTCTTAGTGACTGACCCTCTCTCAAAATCACCTTGTTACAATTTTGTATGTATCTCTTCTGATAGAATGTAAGTTCCTTGAAATTAGAGACTTTTCATTTAATTAGCATTTATATACTGCATCATGGAATTTATATCTACTTCATTTAACAATAATAATATCATCTTGCATTTATATAATACTTCAAAGTTTGCAAAGCTCTTTTCAAATACTATTTTACTTTTATCTTCACAAAAATTCTGGGAAACAAGTGCTATTATCTTCCCCATTTTTTATAGATAAGGAAACTGAGGGAGACAGAAATTAAGCTCAGGGTTATACAACTAGTATAAATAAGTATCAGAGACAAGATTTGAATTTGAGTCTTCTTCCTGACTCCAGGTCCTGACTCCAGATGGCATCCACTGCATCATCTAGCAGCTTTATTTTTATCTGTTTATTTCTACTACCTATCCCAGTGCCTGAAATGAATTAAAAATTTGACAAATATTTTTGATTGATTGAGCGCTATATCTAAATATCTAGTTTGGGGTAGACATTTAGCCAGTTTGTATCATTTCACATTTGTTTTCACACTGATTTCTTCCACAAATGTCCCAAAAGGTAGAAAAAGAACCAAGAAAGATTTATGGTATTTAAAGCCCAGAATGAAAAGATTGTTTAGGAGGAGAGGATAATAGTCTCAAATGCTACAGAAAGGTCAATAAGGTTGAAGAAAGAAAAGAGATCATTAGTTCTGATGATAAAGAGCTTATTGGTATCTTTAGAGACAGAATCTCAGTTGATTGATGAAGTTGGACACCAGGTTACACAGGGTTAAGAAGAGAGTACAAGAAGAAAAAGTGAAGATGCCAAGTGTTGACTTTTTAAAGAAATTTGGCTGAGAAAGAGAAGAGATAGATTTGGTTAGTAAATATGGCAGAATCTAGTAAGAGTTTTTACTTTTTTGTCAGGAGTCAGGAAGTAATCAATACATAGGGAGAGATTAAAAATTAGAAAGGAAAGAAGAAACAGAGAAGCAGAGACAGAGACACACACAGACATAGAGAAACATGCACACAGATAGAAAGAGAAAGAGAAGAATGAGAGAAGTAGTAGTAGTAATGGGGACAATGCAATGGAGGTTATAATAGAGGAAGTGATAGAAGGTAGCACTAGAGATTGGCCTTGGTGAAACAAAGTAAGCATAAATTTGGTAGCTTTTGACATTTTCTGGAACACTTTTTTGTTTTGTTTAATTATATAATCTGTGTTTGGGAACATCATTTAGTGCTTTCCTTTTTTTGGATAGCTTGAAAAATTAATTCTTTAGCTTCCAAAATTATAGTGTCTTCAGCATTTATATTTGTGTACTTGGTCTAGTCTTACTGCCTTTCCTATTGTCATTTTTCTAAAATGCCATTTTTACTTCTTCATATCAACAACAACTAAGGTGTTAAGTTCAAATACGCTGGTTCTAGTGTAATCAATGATGAAAAAGATACGCGTCTCATTTTTCATGTACTTATTATCCTCCTTCCTATCTTACTTACAAATGTCCTTTTATGTGTAACTAGACCATCATCTACCTTAAGTTGGGCCTCATGGCAAGATTT
Source organism: Sminthopsis crassicaudata (assembly GCF_048593235.1). Classification (NCBI taxonomy): domain Eukaryota; kingdom Metazoa; phylum Chordata; class Mammalia; order Dasyuromorphia; family Dasyuridae; genus Sminthopsis; species Sminthopsis crassicaudata. The sequence continues at coordinate 406,899,549 of NC_133619.1, read as the reverse complement.
CTGCTTACTCATTTCCCCCTCCTCTACTCTTTGATGTGTTGTGAAGAGATACTTATTATGATCTTTTATCCTATTCTACAACAGCATTTAAAATTTTTAAAGTTAATTTTTATTTAAATTTTTTAAATTTAATTTTTCTGATTATACATTTATATTAACTTTTAAAAATACATTTCTTTATGAATCATGTTGAGAGAGAAAAATCAGAACAAAAGGGAAAAAACCCACAGGAGAGAAAAAAAAACAGAAAAAAAATGAACATAGTATGTATTGATTTACATTCAGTCTCCATAGTTCTCTTTCTGGATGCAGATGGCATTTTCTATCCAAAGTTTATTGGAATTGCTTTGGATCACTGAACCACTGAGAAGAACCAAGTCTTTCCTAGTTGATTATCACACAATCTTGCTATTACTGTGTACAATGTATTTCTGGTTCTGCTTGTTTCTCTCAGAATCAGTTCATGTAAATCTTTCCAGGCCTTTCTAAAATCAGCTTATTTTTTCATATAACAATAATATTCCATTGCCTTAATATATTACAACTTATTCAGTCATTCCCCAATTGATGGACATCTATTCATTTTCTAATTCTTTGTTACCACTAAAAAGAACTATTGTAAACATTTTTGCACTTGTGGGTCCTTTTCCTTCCTCTATGATTTCCCTGGATATAAACTCAGTAGTGGCACTGCTGAGTCAAAGGGTATGCAGTTTTATAGCCCTTTGGGCATAATTCCAAATTGCTCTCCAGAATGGTTGGATCATTTCATAACTTCACCAACAATGCATTAATGTTCCAGTTTTTCCACATACCTCAAACATTTATCATTATCTTTTCCTATTATCTTAGCCAATCTGAGAGGTGTGAGAATGGTATCTGAGTTGTTTTGATATTTATTTCTGTAATAAATAGTGATTTAGAGCTTTTTTATATGACTATAGGTGGCTTTATTTTCATCATTTGAAAATTATCTGTTTCATATTCTTTGACCATTATCAATCCACCACAGATTTTTAAAAATTAGTTTTTTTATTTTCAAAATATATGTAAAGATAGTGGAAACACTGCTAGATCAATGATTATGCACAGTTTGATGGCTCTTTGGGCATAGTTTCAAAAATGATAACATTTTACAAATAAATTTATATTTAAAACTAATGTTGACTTTAGGTGTCATGCCTCTCTTTTGAATAACATCAGCTAATGTTTTCTAGTTTGGATGATATGTTTCTCCTCCTTCCATATTATATTGTTTTAACTCAGTTACTTTTGCATGAAATGGGGATGGTCTATATTATTTTTTTTTCCCTTTATTCTGATTTTTTTGTGTGTCATTGTTTGACTAGGGTAGTTAGTGCCATGTTTTCATATTTATTCTTTCTTCCTGACATTCATCGATTTAGAGCTGGAAAGAACCTAAAAAGGCACCTAATCCAATCCCTTCACTTAACAAATGATGAAAATGAGGTCTATATAGTTTAATTGACTTGCCCAAAGTTACGTTAAGAATTAAGTAGCAGAGTCCAGATTCAAATATATATATATATGTATATATATATACATATACATATATATATGTATATATATATACATATATATATATATGTGTGTGTGTGTATATATATATATATATATATATATATATATATATATATATATATATATATATATATATATACTCTAACTCCAAGTCCAGTGTTAAAGGATCAGTTATATTGACTCAAAGACAACTAGGAATGGATGCAGATGGCATTTTCTATCCGAAGTTTATTGGAATTGCTTTGGATCACTGAACCACTGAGAAGGACTGTCTTTCCTAGTTGATTATCACACAATCTTGCTATTACTAGTCTTTAGACTGTCTTTGAATATTAATTTAACTATAGTTACTCAAAATGTCCTTGTCCAGTGACCAAGTTGGACTATTATGGAATGCATTGAAGCATACTATATTGGCATTCTCATTATCAGAGTATATAGGATATCTTAAAAATCTTCAGACTAATGCAATTTTAAGCTAATAAAGCCTAATTGAACACTTTAATTGAACTTAAATAGAGGGATGATTCACAGCATGGCATTACAAAGCCAAAAGTTCTGACTCTTATGGCAACTATTGAGTTTGGGTATGAAGTTTTCATTAAGGGAACCTTTTACAGTCAATGCCCCATTCTGTGTTTCCTATTTCTGAACCAGGCATTATTACAGTAACATATGAGTTGTTTAGTATTTCTTATCTAATCGACTGGTATTCAAAAATGGGAGAAATTAAAATTTTATAATTTGATCATCAGTCAAAACAGAAATTGTCAAAGTCTTTTTGTTCTTTGGTTGCCACCTATCATTTTCAAACTTATTTCAGCTTTCAGAGTAGACTAATTACAGACACACACATACACAAACACACACACAAACATACAACCACACCTCTAAATTTTTCTTTCAAATTTAGCTGCATGATAAATGTCAGAAATGTCTATGACCTATGACTTCATTAGTGTGGAAACTCCCTTTTCTGATGCTTATCTCGATGTCTAAATCTTAATGTCTCAGAGAATTACTTGAACATTAAGAGATCAAGGGATTTTCTTGTGTTCACATAGTAAATCTTAGAATTGGGGTTTGAACCCAGCTCTTCTTAATTCAAAGTCTAGCACTGAATCCATTACTCTCCTTAGTAAGAAATTGATCAAACTTAGAGCATTTGTCATCAAATGAGCAATTTGTTGAATATCAGGCTACATAACATGCCTAAGTAAACAATCAAGCACTTTTTTAAAATGAGGAAATCTATTTATATTTGACCACATTTTAAAAATTATCATTTGAAAACCATACATTTATAAAAATAATTAGAAAATTTGAAAAATAAATACATGGCATTTACTTATTAAATTTCTTCTCTTATGCCTAATTGTGGCAAAGATTAGCCTAGCAAAATGAGAAAGACTTATCACTAGAGCATTATAAGTACACAATTCTGAGATTGAATCATCATACTTTCTTAGATTATTATTTAAATTCACTCTTTCACTTTGAAGTATTTTGTGATTAATTTGGCCACCTAGAAAGAAAATGAACATTCTGATTCATTTTTTTCCCATTAAATTTACTTTGCTAGGTCTGGGGCCTTTACATTTTATTCTGTATCTTTTTTTTCTTCCTAGAGAAAAAGGAATTTGGAAATTTCTGGTGGCAGAATGCCATAAATTGGCATTTCCAAGAGAAGGCAAAGTGAAGTATATATCTTTATGAAAATTCAATCAAGTACTTTTTGAAGTACTTATGATGTACATACAATAGAAGTAGTAGTACAGTAGTTTTATTTAAGAGCTTACAATTGCTACTTCCAATCCCAATGTTTTGAACGTGGTAGGTGCTTAATTTTTTTTTTTTTTTGTGGTAAAGGAAATAAAAACTTGAGGCTCCAAATATGAAATAACTTGCTTATGGTCAGTCAACAAATCAGTCTTTTATTTATTTAACACTTACTATGTACTAGACCTGTGTTAAGTGCTGGTTATATAGCTAAGAGGTATCAGAGGTGGGATTTGAACCCAGATGTCTTTGACACCAAATTCACTTAGTATTCTGAAAAGAATAGTATGTAAAATAAATGTTATTAAAACCTAATAGGAGTTTTAAGGATATGTTCTTGGTTGACCCAGTTAGAATTATTTCACATGTCAACAGATCAATGAATGCAGCATGTTTTGACATCCATTACACTCTAATCACTTTTTCTGAGGCTTGCTTTTCCATTTCTTTTCTTTTTTTTCTGAAGATTGTATTATAGCACAGTAGTAAGGTTCCATTTCCCATAGATTAGCTGTTTCACTGTTAATGAAATGGAAACTGAAATGAGCTAGAAAGGACATGGTTAGATTTTCTTGAGCATAAATATTATGAAGATTTTGAAATACGTGAATGTATTCAGCCTTGTTTGTTGCTCCTTTTAATTTAAATTTCTTAAGAACAATTTATTACACACTACATCTGCACATAATGAACTTGGAAAAATATTAAGCATATTTTCATTTCTTTTCAAGAGAACATAAATTGTCAAAGCTTTCCCCCCTTCAATGTGTAAAATGACAAATGATGTAAAAATGAATCTTGGCCAAGAGTTAAACAATATGCTTCATGCCAGCAAGAGATAACTATTTGACATTTTGGTAAATCTCAAATCTGAAAGCTTTCAATAAGAAGGTAAGGAATTTTAACTGGAGTGGAAGCTAGCCAGAAATCTCAACCGTATAGGAACATGCTATTTCTTAACTGGTAGGAAAACAACATCAACTGTCCCCCTTCACAAAACATGCATTTAATGTGGTTTTGTTACTTGACAGTTGCTATTTCAGTAAACAGTGTATAATTAAAGATGAAATAAAAATATTTGTAACTTTCCTGGCTTCTGTTGATTGCTTCCTGATTACTTTTTGGATTGCATTTATAATGCATCTTTCAGACACCTGAACACAAATTAGGAAGGCTTCTCTGATATTTTTTTCTAAAAAGCTTATCAGAAACTTTATAATAACTCTGAGATGTTGTATCTACTCCTGTCCATGCCTTTATATTCCTACTCTCATCATCTTTATTCTGACCTGTAGTTCAGGAGAAGGGATAATTTGAATTGTGGCAGAAGAGATACACAAGACTGTCAGTTAGTAAAACTTTACAACTACTCATAAGGAGAGGAGGACAGATCAACAGGGAAGATTCTCAGTATAGTCTCCATTGCTCTTAGCCCAAGGGCAATATACCCCAGGTACAGCTTTGGACATACTATTGTGTAATGGTGTGCACACATTTCAGTAAAGCTCCAAATTGTGTCAAGGCTCAAATTTACATAGCATTTTAGAGAAAGATGTAATATGAAATTATTAGGAGATGACGCATCATAAGGAAATAGAGTAAACCTGGACTATTGAGATATGAGGGTTTTCTAAATAAAGAGCAACAACAGATCCAGGAAACTTAATGCTGTTTTGTTGTTCAGTAGATCAGTTATGTGTGACTCTTAATGATCCAATGGACTAATGTCCATGAGATTTTCTTGCTATTTCCTTCTGCAGTAGATCTAGTGGATCCTTTTGTCAGATAATCAAAAGTTAAGTGATTTGCTAATGGTTATGCAGCTAGGAAGTGTGTGAGGCTGGTTGTGAACTCAGGTCTTTCTTACTCCAGGCCCTATGCTTTATCCACTGAATCTCTAACTTGCCACAAAAACAAGAAGCTGGAGAGGGAGGAGTTAAGGCCCAATCTTTGGGCTTATTGGCTTTAGAATAATCTGCATCCTAAGGACCAAACCAGTTTTTACTGGCTCTCCTCTGGAGTACTGTAGTAGCCTTCTATCATATTGCTCCTGATTTGATGAGGGTCTAGAATCATGGGAAACACCGCAGAAGTCATCTAGTCTAATTCTCCCCCCCCACCTTTTTTCCCCCTAATTCCAGTTTTACAGATGATGGTTAGGGTAAGTTAACCAGGAGGGTCACACAATTAGTATTAGAGGTATATTTTGAATTCCTCTCATTTTAAAAAAAAAGTAAATAGTATTTTATTTTTTTTCTAATTATATGTAAAAGATAATTTTCAACATTTTTAAACAAGATTTTGAGTTCCAAATTTTTTTTCCTGTTTTATCTTCCCACCCTCCTCCCCAAGATGGCAAGCAATCTGATATAGGTTATACATGTGCAATCATGTTGAACATATTTCCACATTAATCATGTTGTGAAAGAAGAAACCAGAACAAAAGGAAAAAGCCACAATCCACTCCCTCAAGTGATAATACCATGCTTTAATCTGCATTCAGACCCCATGATTCTTTCTCTAGATATGGAAAGCATTTTCCATCGTGAGGCTTTTGGAACTGTCTTGGAACATTGAATTGCTGAGAAGAGTTAAGTCAATCAAAGTTGATCATTGCACAGTGTTGTTACTATGTACAGTGTCCTCTTGGTTCCATTTTCTTCACTTAGCATCAGTTCATACAAGTCTTTTTAGGTTTTTATTTTGAAAATCACTAGTTCCTCATTCTGTATAACACAATATTATTTCATTACATTTATATGCCACAACTTGTTTAGCCATTCCCTAATTTATGGGAAAAGAATTTCTAATTCTTTTCTACTAAAAAAGAGCTGCTATAAATATTTTGTATGTGTAGGTCCTTTCCCCCTTTTTATGATCTCTTTGGGATACAAACAGTAATGGTATTGTTAGATCAAAGGGTTTGCAGAGCTTGATAGTCCTTTGGACATATGAACTCTTATTTTTTGACTCAAGTTTATACTACATCTTATCTCCTCCTTCTAATACATTCTATAAATCATTGTCACATGAATCTTTTAAATGAATAGGTCTGAGCATGTCAATTTACTGGTAAAAAAGATCTTTGATGGTTCCTTATTTCCTGCCCATTAAATAAAGATCATATTTCCTAACTTATCATTCAAAGCACTCTACAACTTGACTTAGTTCTTCTTTTCTTATCTTACTTCACATTCACTAGTTTGTATACTCAGTGTTCCAATTAAAGTGGAATACTCATCATTTTCTCACCGTTTTATGTACTTTTATTTTTTAAAAAATGTCTTTATTTTTTCTAATGACATGGAGAAAGAATTTTAAATATTTATTAAAATTAAAATTTGAATTTCAAATTCCCTCCCTCCCTCCTGTCTAATCTATATATTCATATTATACATGTGCCTATTTCCATATTATTCTCTACTTTTCCACTCTATGTTTGTCTAGGTCATGACTAGATTTAAAATGTTCATCCTTTGTAGTTCTACCTGCCATCACCTAGAAATTCCCTTTTTCCTTAGTGGAAGAGATTCTTTCCATCTTTGTTCTCTCAAGATATTTTGTTCTTATATACCTTGCCTAAAATATGTGTTAACCTACCAACCATACTCTATTCTGTTTCATTGATGTTTTTGCATCATCATATTTTATTTCCTTTGTTGGGTTGTAGGTTTCTTCAAAACAGTTCTGTATCTTAGTTATCTTTGTATCTTTGTCTTTCCTACAGTATCTAGAAGAATACTGTGCCAGTGTTTAATAAATTCTTATGGAATTGAAGAATCTGTAGTGGTGCATACCTGCTAGCCCTATCACTGAGGATGCTGAGTCTGGTGGATCATTTCTGAACTTGTTCAGTCGTCTGGTTGAGTCTGACTTTGTGACCCAATGAACTATAGCATACCAGGCCCTTCTTTACTATTTCCTATGTCTGTCCAAGCTTGTATTCATTGCTTTCATGATACTATCTATCCATTTCATTCTCCTCTCTTAATCTCTTCTTTTGATTTGTAATCTTTTCCAATATGATGGGTTTTTCCCCCTAATGAATCCTGTTGTTTCATTATGTGGCCAAAATATTTAAGTTTCAGCTTCAATATTTTACCTTCAAGTGAATATTATGAGTTAATTTCTTTAAGTATTGACTGATTTGATCTTGTTGTCTAAGGATCTTTCAGAAGTCTTCTCTAATATCACATTTTGAAAGCGTCAATTATGCAGTGCTCAGCTTTCCTTATAGTCTCTTCTAATATTAAGATTCCAAGTACTTTTAAATAGTCAATGTGTGGAAGATTATTTAAATTACTATACATACTTTAATAATGACATATGCAATGACACCAAATACTTTTTATCAATTTGATAAGGATAAATTTCAATTCAATTCAAGAGACATTTATGAAACCCAATTTGCATCTATTAGATCCTATGCATGCTTACGTTGAACTTGCTTATACCATCTATTCCTTTTCCTGTTCCCCCATTTTTATTCTATATTCCCTGATAAAGATGAATGGAGATTTAAAACTGTATATTTCAGCTATACTATATACAGAGCTTTTATCACTGTCTCAAAAACACTTGAATTGCTCCAGACAGAGCAGTAGAAATCAGTTAATACAAACACTTCCCAGCTTGTCTTTCAGTACCATTCCTAATTTCCCTCTCCAGTTCTCCCTAAATCAAGGTTCATCCTAAAAGACCACCCAAACCCCTGTGGATTCACTCTCAGATTCTTCTACAAGTTGTAAAAAAAACACAAGTGAAGACATCCATAAACCCAAATACCATAGTGTTACGATATTATTTAATCTTTTTCTCTTTGTCTTTCTTTCTTCCTCCTTCTCTTCCTCCCTCTCTTCTCTTCCTCCCTCCCTTTTCCTCTCCTCCTCCTCTTTTTCCTCTTCTTCCTTCCTCTCTTACATAACCATTGATAATCATCTATCGTATATCTACTGCTTTCTACTTCCTCATTAATTCTAGATATACTCTGTCACAAATATTTATAGGCTATAGAGTTCTTATTGTGCTTATTCCACCAATAGTTTATCTAATTACCAGTGTCAGGAGAAGTCCTGGTATCCTTTTTTATAGCCAGGGTGATTAATAACTACAAACAGCTGTAAGCCCTCTTCTACTTGGATGTACATCATTCCATATTCAGACTTTATCAACTTGGTGCTGGGTCTACAAAAAGGAAAAAATGAAACAATTAATACCCTTAAGCAGCTTATAGCATTTCCTGTGGCATTTATTACTTATATTCGGGTTAATATAGTGTAGTGTGACAAAGATAAAGAAGAGATCAGTATCAAATGTTCTATGAAAATTTGAGGAAAAAGAGAAGAAAAAGGACATTTAAATAGTGAATTATCAATTATATTTTTTTAAATTAAAAGAATTTAGAAAGGACTTTTCATTTAATAGAATAAGCATAGAAAATTGTAAAAATCACCTATATTTAAGTAGGAAACTAAGGTTTTTCTTTTTCTAGATTCATCAAGGAATTATAGAAATGAACCCAAAAGGCAAGAGTTCATGCACTCCTGATGTGTAAATTTTGTTTTATAGAAAATTGCATTTTTTCAATCCAGACTTTGATTTTAAAGATTGCATATTTTAAGAAAGTTTCATATTGCTTACTATTTGGAAAATTGTGCAAAAAGTTCTTTGTGAATATGTATAGTCCATGACTTTCTTGGGAATGAGTTCACTGTGATTACTAAAAGTACATGTCTTTCAGGCTCAGGATTTCATATTTAAAGTTGTGGCAAAATTAGGGATAGAACCTATTTATCAATCTATTACAAATGACCAATTAACCAAACTACTAAACTGACCAAAGATTAAAAAATATAAAATTAACTTCTATCTACAAATTATGAAGAACTAAATTGTGATTTTATTATTTTGTTTTATAAGTTAATTCTTAAAATTATCATACATATTCAAAACCAAGATGGAAGCTTTTTCTTGGTGGTCAAGAAATCAATGTCACAGAGTGTCATTGTCAAATATTAAAACATATGCTCTTTATAGAAAAATCTGCAGTCCCTCACTCAGTTTACTCTAATTTTACATGCATTTCTAATATGTTTGGTGATATTTTCCTAGCCTTTTTCATGATAGACACTGACGGTGGATGGGAAAGAATAGCACAGGCAGAAAAGTTGATAATCAAAAACTTGGTAGGGAGAGAAAGGAACAGAAAAACAATAACGTATAGACTTCAAAACTACCATAACATATAGACTTCAAAACTTAAAGCCAATAGTTTGGGACTATTTACTGAAAGAAGAAATTCTCCTTTTGGTACATTTCTCATCTTGTCTCCTCCTAGACTACTACTGGATGGGTTGGCCTGTTTTAAGTCTTTCCTCACTTTAATCCACCTTCTGGTCAGACACCAAAGTAATCTTCCTAAAACCCAGGTTCAATCTTGTCACTCCTCTTTTATTTTCCTTCTGGCTATTTCATTACTAAGACACTCCATTTCTTGGCTCTGAGCGTTTTTCTCAGAATGTCTCCCAAGCTTAGAATATTCTCCCTCGGTCATCTAAACCTACTGGCTTCCCTGGTTTCCTTTAAGTCAGAATCAGAAGCTGAATCCAGGAATCTTAGATCGGAACTACAGAAGCTGAAGGCAATCTATTAAACTGGAGGAAGCAACAGGAGCCTGGAGCCAGAGGGAATAGACTCTGGGAGTCTCGGACCCCCTCAGGTCCTAAGATCCTACCTTTATAGGAAAGCTTTCCCTCTCAATTCTAGTGCCTCCCCTTGCTGCTAATTATTTCTTATTTAACGTGTACTTTGCTCATTTGTACATATTTCTTTGCTTGTTCTTTCCCCCATTATATTGTGAGTTTGTTGAGGATAGGGATTGTCTTGCTTCTTTTGCATCACTGGACTTACTCCAGTGTCTGGCACATAAGAGAGTGCTTAATAAAAGTTTATTGACTGACACAACTCATTGTCAAAACTCACTCTAATAAATGGTGCTCCTGAGAGTACCGTGCATCATAGCAGACTGGAATCCAAATCCTTGTCCCTGGGTATCCTTAGGCAAATAATTTAACCTCTTTTGATTTCAAATTTTATTATTGTTATTTTTTAACATTTAAGATTTTTTTGTCCATTCATTAAAAGTATGACATTAATTTATTATTCCAATAAATATTTATTGATTGCCTATTAGGTACAAGACATTGTGCTTTGCACATACAATACCCTGCACAGTTAATACATTTCCTTTGATGTATTCAGACTCCAAGGTAATTGAATATCATAGTCCCATTGTTTATGCCCTTGTTCTCTAGGCAAAAGACATTTTTTTATAGGGGAGTAAGACCCCCATTTACTTGAACCATATAGATTTAATTTATCAAATGCTTCATGTAAAATATAAGAGTTTTAGTTCATCAAAACATTGTTGTGGCCGTGATCAAAATTCAAGTGTGCATTACCCCAGTAACCTTTGGAAGGAAATAGTGATTGCCTACCTATGAAACTTACTTCTTGTAGATTCTTTGAATTTTTCTTGGGTTTGAGCAAAACCATGTGTAAGGAATTCTAATTAATCAACTGAGGGACTGATTGATTTTGAAATCCTACCATATGACTATATGCTGAAAGTGAAAGATGATGGCTGCTGAGAAAAAATAGGAAGATGCTTTAAGCACCATTGTATCAGTGTTTTTTTCAATTATTTAAAAATAATTTCCCTAGGCATATGTAATCTCCCTTGCTGATTTAAAGGACCAATAATCATTATTGATGAAGATAACATTCTTTTGTATCCTTGATATTTTTATGTAACTTACAAAGCACTAACTAATGCTTTCTTATGTGTAAAGCTAACACAATATAATTGTTTTAATAGGTCAATAACTCTATTTTATTTTATCTCCAGTAATATTTATTGGTGTAGAACTTCAATTACATAAAAAAATCAGTCTCTTCTTTTAAGGAACTCTAAATACTGAGAAATTCACTTAACTAGAATTAGTTGTATATTTGGAGGAACTTTTGGCTTGAAGTCATGCTACCAACAGTGTGGCTTTTGAGGAGGGTTTCTTATCATAATCTCCAGTGACTGTATTTCTTCCAAAGTTAAGTCTCACAGAATCAAACAGGAAGTTCTGTATTCTGTGTAAATAGGTACACATTACTGTCTTCTTTAGTATTCTGCTGAATACTTTTGACCTTGAACATCCTAACCTCTAGATCTGATAGTTTGGATTAATCTCACATGATCCAGTCTCCCAGAAAGCTAATTATTCTTATAAATTATATTATATATATATATTATAAAATATTCTTATAAATAATGCCACAAGTTATATTGAGATGATAATAAATGTGGGATAGATTTTATAAAAGAATTGAAATTTCTGGTTGTGCCTGCCTTTAGGTGTGATTTATAACTGGAGAAATATTCCAAATGCAGCTTGCTTTTGGAGTAAAAATTGCTGCCTGTTCGGAAATACTCTTCTTCCTCATCTTTACCTCCTGGCTTCTCTGGGAACCTTCAGATTCCAAATAAAATCATATCCTCTATAAGATTTATATTACTTTCTTGCCAAATTATCTTCAATTTGCCCTGTATATATTTTGTTTATATATAGTTGTTTATATGTCTCTCTAATTAGATTGTCACCTTCTTGAGAGCAGGTACTGCTTCACCCTCCCTCTTTCTTTGTATCCCTATTCCTTACCACAAAGTCTGGCATCTAGTAGGCACTTAATAAGCACTTATTGACTGACAGCTTGATAATAGGTAAGGAACATCCAGAAATAATGGCACTTCATTTTAATGGCACTAATAGTTTTAAATAAGACAAATTTCTGTTTGGATTATTCTCTTCCTTTCCTCCCCACCCCCAAAGTGATATTTAATTTTCTGATTGTTTAGTAATTCAGTGCTAATGACAGATGTGTTGCATGCTGAGTTTACTGATCCAGAGAGAGTATATCCTAAGTTTAAAATGTGATGAAAAGCTAGAAGACACAATTAGGTCCTCTCATGAAATTTATGATTGTAAGAATTAGCTCCAAAACAAAATAAAACCAGTTGAGAAGTTAGTTGGAATAATCATTGATCTAACATTTGACAGTATTAGTTTCCTTCTTGCTGAATGCTAAAGAGGCAGGGATAGTTAAAGGTGAGTGGAAAGATTTATTACAAGTGTAGGTGGTTGAACAGGAAAAGGAGATTTAGACATTTCCTCTTTGGAATTATCATTCGTTTTGAGCTCTTTCCAAGCAGCTACTTTGCCCTGAATCTTTACAAGCTGTTCTGAATGAAACTTACTAGATATTGCACTCAGATAGCCTAGAGTTGTGGAAATAATGCTGAATTTGGTTTTAAGTTCTGGCTTGGATACACATAGGCCATGAGGAAGCCCCTAAAGCTATCCAAACTGAGTCATCTCTAGAAATTAGGTATAATAATTAGTGCTAATGACAAATGTGCTACATATTGAGTTTATTAATAGGCAGTGTAAACTATTGGGGAAAATGTTATACAGACAATAAAGTGAAATATCAGAATTTAAGAAGGATGTTTTCATTTTAATCTATAAATCATACACACATCTATTGGACATAGTAAGGGATTAATAAGTGCTTTCTGAATATGAGCTTTTTCTCTTTTTCAGTTAATAGTAGTATTGAGAAACAATCTGCTATAGTTTTGGAATCACTAGTCTTAAAATCAAGACTTGCATTCAATTTCTTCCTCTGGCATGAAGTTATTGTGAGATCCTAGGCAAGTCACTTGCTTAGTCACTTAATGCTCCAGCCAACTTTCTGAGATTAGCAATTGCAGAGAAGGTGCTTATCTATTTTGATGAAGTTTTTTCCCTGGAGAGTTGGCTCAAATATTCAAACATATCTGTGATCTCATTGATTTGGGAATTCCCACCAGCAATGCAACTTATAACCCATCCATACCTGCTTATCTTTTGGAACTCTCCATATTCTCCCTAAAATTCATCTTAAGGGGTCAACCTGACGTGTTAGAGACATAAATTGATTGCTTCTGATATCAAATATACTATTGGAGCACTCTAACTGTCCATTTGCTTTTCCTTAATCTTGCTATAGGATCAGTCCATCTTCTTTACCTATCATACAATTCCTTCCTGACATCCTTCATCCTTGTTCTTTTTAGGAGTATCTTGTTGGCTATTTGGCATGTTGAATGCTTCACATTTCATAGACTGAAGATACATGGGTTTAGAAATGTGATGTAATCTGCAAGATGCTGTGATGAGAGACTCGATAGATGAATATTTCTTGATGAATGCTTTTTCCATTGGGCAATGATATTTGGGGTATTCAGATTAAAGGCATCTATTATATTTGCTTGGGACTTAATCTTATTGGTGGATAGAGCTCCTGACACTACCAATATAGATCTTCACCTTCTCTGAACTTTATAGGAGTTTAGCAGCAGTATGATTTAAAGAGCAGAGACAGTCATAGAGTCATGAAGATGGGGTCAAAGTCTTGTATATACCATATGTTGACTGTGTCACCCTAAGCAAGTCTCCTCACTCAGAGCCCTAAGAAGTTCTGTATATTTACTATGTTGTTATTGTTGACTCATTTCAGTCTTGTCTGACTCTTCATGAATCCATTGGGGTTTTTTTGGCAAAGATACTGAGGTAATTTGCCATTTCCTTCTCCAGCTCTCATTTTACAAATGAGGTACATCTGAGGCAAAAAGAGTTAAGTGACTTGCTAGGAATCATACAGCTAGTAAGTATCTAAATCCAGATTTGAATTCAGGAAGAAGAGTCCTTCTGACTGCAGACCCCGCACTCTATCTACTGAACCATCAGCCATAAATTAATTTTTTTTCAAGATCACATATGATTGGTAGCATGATAGTAGTATAGTAGTAAAAATGTGCTGTGGTATGATAGAAAAAATGTTGGATTTAAAGTAAAGATATTAGTTTAACCCCACCTGGTACACTTATTCTGTGACCATAGTATGGACATACCATTTATTGCTCCAATTCACTTGTGTGACTCACTTATGGAATGGTAATAATAGCCTACACATAATTCACAAGAATTGTACTAAGAAAAACAATGTAAAGTATAAATTGTTTTGGAAATAAGTTATAAATCAAACAAATAAGCATTTATTAAGTATCTATCATATGTCAGGAACTGTGCTAAGCATGGAGGATGCAAAGATGAAAGCAAAATTCCCTGCCTTCAAGGAATTATTAGCTTAATATTTAAGGATTTTGGAAGCTATAATACATTGTCTTGCCTTTATGTGACTAAAGGCATGTGTTAAAATGTGTTAGCATTGAATTTATTCTGTTTATCCACCCGAGTTTATTTTGATGTAATTTCAGATCACTAGCAAGAAGTATAAAGAAAGGAGACAATTGTAGAATATCTCGGATTTATTGCATTATAAATGGAATAGATATCTTTTTTTACCCTTTTATCCTTTGACAAAATATATATCAGCTAACAATTTATTAGATCTAATTATTTTGGATGTTTTTTTTCTTTGTGTATTTAAGAAGCTGTGTGCCATCAGGTATTATGAAATTGCCATCTGTTTTCACAGGATACTATGCTCCATTAATGAGTTTATTTCTATTAATTTCTTTAAAATTTTTTTTCAAGGTATTCAAGTGAGAGAAATTGTTAGAATAATTACTTATTCTAGAAACCTTCTCATATTGAAGTTTCTGAATTTCATGATCATTCTGATCCAGGCATCCTTTCCTTTATGAGATAACATAGTGACATTTTGCATAATCATTTGAAAATTATGGAAAGATTTGGAGAGCATCTCTGAATCACTGAACATTTTATAACACTATATTTGTTTATTTTTCATTATTTAATATTTTATTTTTCTTCAGTTACCTATAAAATAATTTTTAATGTTAGTTTTTAAAACTTTGAGCTCCAAATTCTTTCCTTTCTTCTCCCTCCATTGAGAAGATACATGTTGAAGTTATGTAAAACATTTCCAAAAAGTCATGTTGTATCACTATTATTTAAAAAACAAAACAATTCTATTTGTAAATGAATAATAATGTTGACCAGGACTCTAGATAGCACAGTAGAATCTGGGTCTGAAGTCAGGAATACTTGTTTTAAAATAGGACCTCATTGTCTTGTTATATGATGCTGGGTGAGTTGCTTTCTGTTTGCCTCAGTTTCTTCAGCTACAAAATGGTAATAATATTATAATCTTTCTCCTAGGGTTATTATAATAATCATGTAAAGTAATTTTAATAGAATCATGCCTGGCACATAGTAGGTGCTTAATAATAATTTTTCCCTTTTCTCCTCCCTTCCTTCTAACTGTATTCTGAGCATAGATGTGATATATATATATATATATATATATATATATATATATATATATATATATATATATATATATATATATATATATATATATATATATATATTTCTATACAGCTGCATATCCCATTTCTAATCCTTGTACCAGGGCCAATATTCTATGTGATTTCTAGTAACTCTTTTATAAATTTAGCACACGTCCTGTGGAAGCAACTAATGCCATGTTATTAGAATTGCTTTGATAATGGTTCACTAAAGGTGGTAGTGGTGATGGAAGAAGAAAGAGAAGTTGGTCATCTTGGCCTAGACTATAGAAGGTTTCATAGAGGAGTTGAGATATTAACTGCATCTTGATGGGGATGGGAAGATGGGGAGGAACATTTCAGATGACATGTATGAAGAGCCATCCTTGATAAAGGAGAGGATGCCCAATGGAAAACAGACTTAAAGTGGAAAGTTAGTTGGATAGTAATGGAGGTTTTTTTCTTTCCCTGGTCTCTGGTAGTATTTCTCTTCTCTCCTTCCCCTTCATTTATTCATTTATTTATTTTTAAAATTTTATTTTTTTTTCACATTTCAATATTTATTTGCATATTTCCCACTATATCTTTTTTATAATAGCTTTTTATTTTTCAAAACATATACAAAGTTAGTTTTTAGCATTCACCCTTGCAAAACTTTGTGTTCCAAATTTTTCTCCCTCCCTCCTTCCTCCCCTAGACAGCAAGTAATACAATATAGATTGAACATGTGTAATTCTTCTAAACATATTTCCACATATATCATGTTGTACAAGAAAAATCAGATCAAAAGGGGAAAAATGGGAGAGAGAAAAACAAACAACAATAGCAACAGAAAAGATGAAAATGCTGTGTTGTGATCTACATTCAGTTCTGGTGGTATTTCACATTATACTGGCAATAAAGACTTCAAGGAATGAATATAACAAATCTTTCTTGATTCTTCCTTCATTCCTCCACCTTTTCTAGAGTAGAGTATGTCTCTCTCTCTCTGACTCTCTGTGTCTGTCTCTCCTTTCTTTCTTCTCATTAAAGGATAGAATTTCTTTGTCTATTAAGTGCCATTTTTATTTTATTGGGATATTTAAGTTGTATGTTATAATGAGACTTCCTATGTAAATGAATAGTACCTGAAAGCCACAAAAATATTAGCAATTCCTATCTATGGAAAGAAGTTGAAATTCTGCTTGTGGGAGCCCAGTGTTTAGGGCTTATTATCCAGGTTATTTGAGACCTTGATACTAATTGCAATTTTATCTGAGCCACTTTACATAAAGTCACTTTAATTAATAAAAGATCTTGAAACCCCCAGGTTAGGAGCCCTCTAAGTTTATACTCTTTATGATGATTTGCACTTTGGTGTTCAATCAATGTTAGTTTCAAGATAATAAGCAGCACATGTTTCATAATTGAAGAACCTCAGAATTAGCAAAATTAAGTGACTTGTTCAAGGTCCATTAGTTCAGGATGAAAAAAAAATTCAGATTTCTTGGTGTTCATTCAGGATTCTGCCCTGAAAAGTACATTCAAATCATATTAACAAGTTTTTCAGGGGAAGAAATGAAGAACTCAATTTTTTTGTTAGTTAAATAAAGATCTCAATCTAATGCTTCTCACTGAGGAAGCAATTTCATTGAAAACACCCCATCTACTTTTAAAATATCTGAACATTTTATGTCTTCAGTTATTTTACTATGACCTATACTGTTGACTCTTCTCTTTAAATGGAATGCATCACTTACATATCTTCTCATTTTTCAACTTCCTTTCAATCCCATTTTCCTTGAGCATGTTAATTTTCCAAAAAAGAATGTTGTCATCATATTATTTCATTGTTTAAAAACATACAATTGGCTCTCCAGTCCAAACCCATATATTTGTTTTTCAAGGCTCTCTATTATCTAGTTCCATTGTATGTTATTTTCTATTGCTATCCAACTAACTTTCCATTTTAAGCCGGTTTTACATTGGGCACCCTCTCCTTTGTCAAGGATAGTTCTTCACACATACCATTTGAAATGTTTCTCCCCATCTTTCCATTCCCATCAAGATGCAGCTAATTTCTCAATTCTTCCATAAAACCTTCTATAGTCAAGACCAAATTGATCTTACTGTTCTCTGTAATGCTATTTTGTCATGACAGTTTAGGACTTGTTTAATGGTTTCAAGTGTAGTAACTTGGTTTTCTTAATTATGATTCTTGAAGGGAAAAGCTTTTTTTTTTAAATTTTTTTAATATCATTCTGAGTGCCTGGCTTATACTGGACATGTTAAGTACTCATTTAAAAAATCAATTGATGCCATCTTCTTGAGAGAAATTTAAATAGAGAATTGTACATTGTGGGTGGTAATCAGTGAATACTTTCAGAAACAATAATGACTTTTATAAACACAAATCTACATGACTAAATTAAAATGTAAAGTATCACATATCAAAATAAAAAAAAAAACAAAGGACCTAGACTAAATCAGTTAGCAGGTGAGCAAAATAGCTGTTTTAATAATTTAAATTCAATGACAATGATACTAAATATACTAAATAAATACTAAATACTAAAAAGATTGAACTGAGCACAAATGAATATGTACTGTTGAAGTTTGCCATAACATTTTCTTGGATAAAATCTAAGGTCAACTATCTTCAATGTTTGTTTTGTTGAAAAGTATTCCCTATGTAAGTGAAATGAAGGCAGTTTTATATTCCTTTCTTAAAATAATTTGGACTACCTTCTGCCTCATAATTTACACAAGATGAATTTAGCATTTAATTAGTATAAAATATTCCCAATTATCTTTACTTTTTGTATGGTCTTTTTATTGTGTCGCTTTGTATTTCCTCCAATAATCCCTTTAAAAGAGAGTGATTTTATAATTCTCATGTGAAGTATATAAAATAAATCTTTTTAAATATCAAGGAAATTATGGGAGGATCAATAATATATATTAATAGAATGGTAGAAATACCTGAAATAATTTAAGAACCATTAACAAATACAGTACATTTGATCTTTGTTGAACTTCCCTAGATCAGAGAAGAAGTCTTTAGGAAAAAAAGAATTAAAGAAATGATATGCAATTGCAATTAGATGCAAACTAAGACTGGTGGGAAGAAGGGTCATTGCTTTATTTTCATGTTGGCAGGAATCATGTCATTTTTCTTATATACTTTGCAAAGTAGTTATAACTGATTTGATACTATCA
Source organism: Sminthopsis crassicaudata (assembly GCF_048593235.1). Taxonomy (NCBI): domain Eukaryota; kingdom Metazoa; phylum Chordata; class Mammalia; order Dasyuromorphia; family Dasyuridae; genus Sminthopsis; species Sminthopsis crassicaudata. Next base: position 406,880,663 of record NC_133619.1, on the reverse strand, counting down.
TACCTGCTACCATGATCTTTTAGAAATGTGGTTGGGACTGTACCAGGCAGAAACTATTCCTTTTTTCCGTTTGTCTTTGTAGGTAGCCATGGAGCTTTCTCTACATTATATAGATAAATTCTTTTCATGGTGTTATTTTTATTCTGTAGAGCAATTGTGTCAAACTCAAATAGACCCTTCCAGCTATATGTTTACTTAGAAAAATATAAATTATCAATATTTGTTATATTATATCTTTTATTTCTTTTGATTATTATGCTTTATCTAATTCCCAGTTATGTTTTAATCTGATTCTGGTTGCCTTTGGGAGTTGTCTTCAAGTGGGTTGCAAGTTATGTGAGTATAATCAACTGTTACCTATTGTTAAAAGAATCTCTGTTAAGACTGAAATATTTTTCATATACTTTTGACAAAATGGCGAAACCAGTAGCATTTTTCCATCTGGTCCCTATCTTGTGTAACTTTCAAGAATGTTGTTGAAGACCATATAAACCTAGTTCATGCTTACTTATGTTAATTGAGGAAAAATACTGGAAAAAATTAAAATAATTATTGTCTATCTTTGTATTTATTTTATGTTCTTTTAAAGCTTCCTTCATATCAAATTCAAGCCATTTTATTGTTTTAGACTTATTCTTTTGATAAATTGGTTTTATCTCCAATACATGGATTTACATTTATCAACAAATCTTGAAAAAATATTCCTCTTCAGTATGCAGCACTCCTTCATCATATCCCAGGAAGCTCTTCATCCTGGAAATTCATTCTATACTGGGAGATGGCTGGTGGTACAATAAACAAAGTTCTGGGCCTGGAATCAGAAAGACCTGATTTCCCATCTAACTTCATCCTTACTAGCTGTGTGATCCTGGGCATATCACTTAGACTGTGTTTGTCTTGGTTTCCTCAGTTGTTAAAATGAATAAAATAAAAAGAACCTACCTTCAGGAATGGTGAGGATCAAAAAAAATGCTTACCACAATGCCTAGCACATAGTAGGTGCTATATAAATGTTGATCTCATTTCCTTTCTGCTCACATTGGGAATTCTTCCCAGAATCTCCATCTAGTCACCCAACCAACCATATCTCACTTTTCTCTAGGCTGCGCTCTAGACTTCTACTATATGTGTTCAATTGCTTCATCCTTTGCTCTCTCTCTGTCTCTCTGTCTCTGTCTCTGTCTCTCTGTCTCTCTCTCTTCTCTCTCACTCCCTCTCCTCCCCCAAACCTTTTACATGAATTGAATGGTAGGGAATATCTTTCTGCTTGAATTATTTTCCCAATCTTTTGCACATGCCTGACATATAACAAGTATTTTATAAATTGCTTATTGATTGATTAAAAAAAAAGTTACCTGGAAGAACTTTAAGCCAGCCACTGCTTCCCTTGATAATCTCCCCCTCCTCTCTGCCCCCATCTTCTTTCTTTCCTTCCCATCAGTTTTTTTGGGAGGATTTTAAGCTGGGAGAAGAGCATATGTGGCAGGGCCAGGAAGGTCACTGGACATAGAATCCCATCTCTGTCACTTGTTAGCTGCGGAATCCTAGGTAAGTCACAATGTCTCTGAGTCTTAGTTTCCTTCTACTCAATTATCACAATGGACTTGTGATTTCACTGATATGATTGAAAGTATATATATGCAGGTCACAACTCACCCATGCCTATCCAAATAAGAATAACAATACTCTAATTTCTTTCTTCCTTGGTTGTGGTAAAGATCAAATAAGATAATATATGGAAAAACTTTGTAATTGTAAAGTAGTATATAAATATCACTTACTATACTTTAATAATTATCCTGGGGCAGCTAGGTGGCTCAGTGGACAGAGCACCAGCCCTGAATTCAGGAGGACCTGAGTTCAAATTTGGTCTCAGACACTTAACACTTCCTAGCTGTGTGACCCTGAGCAAGTCACTTAACCCCAGCCTCAAAAAAAAATTATCCTGCCATGAAGAAAAGACTAAATTATATTCATTTTGTTTTGTTTAAGAAGACAGGAAAGAATGGTAAATAGTTTTAGGAGCCCCAGTCAGCTGGATGGGTTGGATATAGCAGAGGTCTTAGCCTTGTGGATAGGCTGGAAACGGACAGACAAGACTATAAAGGCCTTTTGTTACCATTTTGATGGAAGTTCCTTTGGCTTTGCTGTAAGGCCAAGAAGGTTGAAGTTATAATGGGAAGTTGACATTAGTGACTCTGGCCACCTAAATTATGGGTAATCAAGAGTTAAGAGATAGACTGTTGTGGGTCAGAATGTCAGTAGACTTTGTTAACCTGACTTTAATTGGCTGACTAGTTAACTCTCACATTTCCATATTACTGCCATTAGCTTAACCGCACTCTGTTTTGGATACACTTCCTGAAATGGGTAGGGTGTACGATTTTCATCATTTCTGTATGGCTTTCTCTCTGTTTATTGCTGTTTTTCTGTCTCTTTTTTTTCTATACACACAATGTATATATCTACTATCTATATATATCTATATATATATATACACACACACACATAAACATATACAGATATAAACATGAATGTACACATGTACACATATGTATACATTTCTATACATACACATGTATATGTGTATATTTTTTACAAATATACTTGTGTATATTTGTAAATATACACACAATACACATATATAGTTTTGGTTCAGAGCCATCAATTAGGAGAGTTTCACTTTGTTGACTCCATTTGCAAGATATTTAAGACACTCCACAGTCATGGTTGTTTTGAGTGGTAGATATTTCTCTGTAGAATCAAGAAATTGTGATTTTTGCCTTTCTTTGGTACACAGTGCCTGACTCATAGTAGACAATAAATGTTTGTTGACTTGGTAGTTTGAAACTTGGTGATAAAAATCATTCCCTGACCATTTCTTGTTATTTTCTGCCCTTGGCTAGATGCATCTTTAAACTTCAACTGCAAAAGTCCTGCAAGTGTTCACATAAAAGACTCAATAGCTTTGCTTTAATCATGTGGTCATCTTAGTCTTTGGAATACATTTTCAAGTGTGATTTATATGTGAGTTCACATATTTGTAACTTTAGTTTTCTGATCTTAGGAGTTCTGCCACTTGTGAACTCCATAGTTCATACCTAGCAACCCTGAATGTATGGGAAAAGTTAAAACAGCGATCAGAAGAGCATCAGTGCCGTTATATTTTGTAAAGTAATAATGATAACCAAGACTGATCCTGTGATTAAAGAGTTGTAATACTTTTCTTCTTCAATGAATTACCTGGCACAGATGGCAAAGTAACCTATGGCAGGATGTAATTATTAGAGCCCATAGAATCTTTGATATTATCCTACTGTTTAAGTCTCTCTTCCTTCTTTCCTCACCTTCATTTATTAAATTTACTGATATTTTTTCTGATATAAAAGCAGAGTAGACAACTATTCTAGTTGGTAACCATACCTCTAGTTTCTGTAATTTGCAAAGTCACAGAATCACAATTTCAATAGCTATTTAGTCAAACTTCTACCCCTAAATGAATCCCCACTGCAAGATATGTAAGGGGTGGTCATTCAGTATTGCTTGAGAATTTCCAATGAAAAGAGGTCTATTACTTCCTTGATGGAGGCTATTTCACTTTTACATAGCTCTAATTGTTATGTAGCTCCTGGACATCAAGGCTAAATTTTCTTTCAGCAAATCTATCTATCCACTATGTTGGGTTCTATCCATTGAGTTAAGCAGAGAAAGTCTTCTCACTCTTCCAAATTACAGTTATTCAGATACTTTGAACACAACTCTTCTATTCCCTTTGAGTCTTCTTTTTTTAATAAACAAGCCAAGCTCCTTTCATTTATCCTCATATCAGTCTGGACTTGAGGTCTTCTATTGGTGGCCTTTCTCTTTCCTTGTTATTGTTTTGCCATTCCCAAATTGTGGTGCCCAGAACTAAACACAATTCTTCAGGTGCAGTTTCACCTTCTTATTATTGGAGTCCTTGACTCTTGCAGCCCAAGATTTCATGAACTTTTTTGGCTTCCATTTCATGCTTCTCCTGAGGTTTCACTCCTCTAAAAACTGCCAATTATGTCCAGAAAACTATTGCCTCATCATGCCTCATCATGCCTTTCTCTTTAAGTAATTGTACTTGTGAAATCAATATTTTGAACCCAGATGCAAGACTTTAAATTTATTCTTATTTAATTTCATTTTATTAGAATCTTAGCTGAGAGTCTAGGATGTCAAATTCATTTTGGATCCTGACTCTTGTCATTCAATGTATTAGCTATTTCTCTAGCTTTGTGTCAGCTGCAGATTAGATCAGCACATCATTAATACCTTTTTCTAAGTCATTTATAGAAATGTCAACAACATAAGACTAAGCAAATAACCAAAAGTTCTTCAGTGGAGAAATTCCTTCCAATTTGATAATGAGACGTAGCTAGGTGGCACAGTAGATAGTGCTCCAGCCCTGAGGTCAGGAGGACTTGAGTTAAAATTTAGCCTCAGACACTCAACACTTCCTAGCTGTGTGACCTTGGGCAAGTCATTTACCCCCAATTGCCTCTGCAAAGAAAAATTGATAATGATTCATTAGTGGCTATTTTTGGAATTTAGTAATTCATTCAACTTGAATCTGTTTAATTGCACTTCTAATCCACATTTTTATATTTTTTTTTGTGTGTGTGCACTCCTGACTTTGAATTTTCTCCATTATGACCCTATGAGTGTAACTTCTCTTATGTCTTCTTCTCCTGAAACCCATATCTTCCTTTTATGTGTTATTTTTTTCTATCGGAATATAAGATTTTTGAGTGTATGAACTCTCTGGTGCATAATAAATGCTTATTGACTTGATTTGTTGACAAGAATAATAGACATTTTATCATTAAAAAATCTAGACAAATTCTACATATACTATTAATTTATTTTGGAAATGGATAATGTCTGCCATATTGCTAATAACAACTAAATTATATTCTAGTTTCTCCTCTAAAATTAGCAAAAACTTAATTTTATAATGCTTACATGTATTCCTTATTAGAAATCATTTTTGACAGATGCCACACTGCAGTATCAAATGATACTGAAAGGTGAAGTTGAAGTACCAACTTGTTTGGGACACTGAAGCATCACTGATTCCTTTTCCTTCTGAAAATAGCTTGACCAGCTGTTTCAACTGAAATTTAGTTCAAATGAAACAATTAGGACTGACATGCCTAAATTATCATAAACCAGCAAGTCAGAGAGAAATGGGAATACATTTTAAAAGATGTTAAACCTCAAAGTTTTAAGTTATTTGATCTTCTGTACCAAATTTCATTGCTGCCAAATTAAGAGACGAAGACCAAGAACTTTGGTGTGAGATGGGGATATATTTATGTTGGGTCAGTGACATAAAGATGACAAAAACCTTCATATAATATAAAGTCTATTTTAGCCCACATTTATAACTACAGGATTCTCTTGTCATTCTCCTCATTCCTCCATTCAGAATTAAACTCTCCTTTTCCCCTCTCTAATTATCTCTAATTGGTCCCTTCCCAATTAAACTTTGAATTGAAGTTATTTATGTTCACCTTTTATTTCCCTACTAGATTATTAGTTCTTTGAGATCAGTGATCAAGTTTTACTCTTTGCATTCCAAACAATGCTTTTCATAGAGCAGGAATCCAGTATTTGTTGGATTGAATTGCTACATTATAGAGATCCCTGAAAACAAGGTAATCTGTTAGTGTGAACTGAAAACATTGTTAAAAAAGGAAAGACAGGGGCTAGAAATGAAAAACACAAAAGATGTGGCTAGTGATTGTCAAGATTCTTAGAACTCAGAAGAATTTTTAGGTTTTGGTTTAATTGACTCATTACCATTTTTTTCTGGACTTTGAAAATTCTTGTCTTTTTTGCAGTTAGTGCCAAAACATTTTCTATAGTTGTAGAACCACGGAATCTCCTTCAGAGTGCTTTGTATTGGAGATGTGAGAAGAACTCAGAAACTTTGAATTTGTGAAGGTCCCGGCTAGCTCCTCTGAAGGGCTCAGAATAAGTCCTGGCCAGGATAAGCAAAAGTCTTTGCCCCACATCGTGGGTGCCAAATTGTAAAGTTCTTGTCGTCTCTCAATTGGAATCCTTCTCTGGGAGGAGATCTCTTTTCTGTATAATCTTTTCTTTGTGAGCAGGTTTCTTGGGAGCTCTGAATCTTCTCTAGCTTTTGTCCTTCTTTTATCCTCCCAGAGAATTGGCATGTGAGAACTCAACCGAGCCTGTGAGAACTCCCACAGCCAATGAACTTGCTCCTTTTGAAGGTGTAAACTCCTCTAAATATGTAAACTCCTCTTCAGAAGTCCAAAGGTGTAAACTCCCCCTAAAGGCCGGAACCAAAGGTGTGAATTCTGAGCTAGAGAATTGCCCAGACAACCTGACTTCTCACCTTGTAATCCTAACTAGGAAATTATGTGTTTCCTAGACAGCTCTTGAGGGTGATGCTGGGTTACCTGAAAGAACTTCCATGGGATAAGACCAAAGTCAGGTGCTGAGGAAAAAGATGGGAAATACAGGCTTCTGGGACTGCATGTACCATAAATCTTCAAATTAATTTTTTCATTTAAAATTTCATTGAAATTATTTATTTGCTTATCATTTTAATTTTTAAATATAAATCTAACTTCTGTATCTATCAAACTATCCCTTGTAACAGAATTATTTAAATGAAGTCAGTTTAAAGATATAAAAACACATAGAACCTCTCAAGTAGGGATTATTTTATTCATTGTATTTGAATGTCCAGTGCTCAGCACAGTGCCTGGAATGTTGTTGTTCAATTGTTCAATTAAGTCTGACTTGCTGGGACCCAAGACTTCTATCCATGAAATTTTCTTAGCAAAAATATTGGAATAGTTTGTCATTTCTCTCTCCAGTGGATTTCCAATCCATAGGCAAATTGAGATTAAGTGGCTTGTCCAAGGTCAAACAGCTAGGAAGTTTCTGAGTCTGGATTTTGAACTCAGATATTCCTGACTCTGAGTTAAGTGCTCTATCTATTAGGACACCTACTTGCCCATACCCATGTACCCCTGCACATTGTAGGCATTTAAAATGTTTGATGATTGATTGATCAACCAAATCTGAAAAAATATTAAAATATACAACATACATCATCTCTCACCTCTGCAAAAAAGGGAGGTGCATTTTAGATATATTTTCTGTGGCCAAGATGAGTCTTGATTGATCCTCGGGCTTCTTATATTAATCTGACAATATAATTTTTTACATGGATTAAATTGAAATCCTTTAGAGAAGGCACAAGTTGGCACATTAGCATCCTCTTTGTTTTTAAAAGCTGTAACAATTGAAGAGCGATATGTAATGTATTTGTAACTGACATGAATATGACAAATATGAAATCACAAATGAATAGTTCCATTTGGTTGGTAGTGCACAAAACCAGACAAGATATACTTTTATCTTATATCTGTTACAGTGGATACTCCAGTCTTTACTAATAAAGCTCTTTGTGTCTCTCAATGTAACTTCAGCTGGCAAATTAGAAATGGCTAATACTAGTTTCTTAGGGGAAAAATCTCATATAGATTGCCTGTGTTAGTTATCTAGCCAAAAATTGACTCACATGCCTCCTTAATTATTTATTTTGAACAAACCTGTGATTTTGTTGGAATAGAAATTCTTTCCACTGAAGAAAGTTTCTGTAGTGTCATGCCCATTAAATATGGATGTCCTCCAGAGCTCTGCCCTCAGTCCTCTTCTCTTTTCTCTCTACCCTACTTTACTTGGTAATCTCATTAGTTCTATGGCTAGTTAATATCTCTATGCTGATGACTCTCAACTCCATTTGTTCATCCTATTCTCTCTGTCTGACTCCCTCTCCAACTGCCTCATGAACAGATATCTTCAACTAGACATTCCATAAACATCTTAAACTCAACATATCCAAAAGAGAACTCATTATTTTTTTGACCAAACTGCCCTCTGCTAAATTTCCATATTACTGTCAAGGGTACCACCACCTTCTCAGTTACCCAGGCTTACAACCTAGGTTTCATCCTCAACTTCTCACTCTCTCTCAGCCTCCACATTTACTCAATCATTAAAGCCTTTTGATATTACCTTTGGAGCATGCTCTTTTATTTCATTGAAGACTTCTCCCATCCTGGTGCAAGCCCACATCATCTCTTGCCTGAACTATTGCAATAGCCTGCTGGTTGGTCTCCTAGCTTCAAGTTCCTCCCTACTCCAGTCCATTCCTTCAGTCAGGTATCAAATTAATCTTTTTAAATCTCGGATATAACCATGTCATCACCTATCTATCTCTAGACTCAAATATAAAACCCTCTGTTTAGTATTCAGAGCCTTCTTCCAACTTTCCTGGACTTACATTTCTCTTCCCTCAATGGACACTGCAACCTAATGACATTGCCATCTCAAGAAACTCCATACATACCAACAGATTCTTCACTAATGGTTCCTATGCCTGGAATACTGTCCCTCTTCATCTCTATCTCCTAGCTTCCTTTAAATCCCAGATAAAATTCTGTCTTCTATAAAAAGAATTCCCAATTCAGGATCTTCCCTCTATTGATTTTCTTTTATTTACTCTGAATTTATCTTGTTTGTTCATAGTTGTGTTTAGTTGTATACCTGTTGTCTCCCTTAGTAGCTTTTGAGCTCTTCGAGAACAGAGATTGCCTTTTGCCTTTTTTTGTATCCCCAGTGCTTAACATAATGCCTTCCATATAATATGTGATTCACAAATGCTTATTGACTAATAATTATTAAAGAGGCTAAGTGACTGATCTTGGTCCACAAAGCTCACACCAGAAATAGGACTTGAACTTAGGTCTTTCTGAATCCAAGCTGTGGTCCTCCATCCACTATGGTGTCCTATCTTTCTTAGCTGCTAAGAATATACAAGTAAATGAAGTCCTCAAAGGAAAAAAAAAAGACTTCTAAGGGAACACTTACACAGCAATACTGCTGTGGATCAATATTCCTAACTGTAGACACAGATGAATATAATGGAAAGAAAGGATTGGACATAAATGCCTAGAAGGCAAGGAGTCAGTCAACAAGACAATACAGAACATATATTTTCTGCTAATGTTTTCTATATTTAGTGCAGTTCCAAGTTGCCTCAAAGCAATCTAGAAGTGGATGTAATATAGTTTGCTTATGCTATCATCTTTTATGTCTAAATCATGTACCCATTTTGACCTTCTCTTGGTTCACAGAGTGAGATGTTGGTTTATGCTTACTTTCTACCATATTTTTTTCCAGTTTTCCCAGCAGGTTTTTTTTTTTTAAATCAAATAGTGAGTTATAGAGTGTAATAGAAGAAGACCTCCTTTTAATGTTTATAACATTGCCACTATAATGTCTCTGGTTGTCATTTTAATCTCTCAAGTTGATTGTGTTGTTAAAGTTTTTAATGTTCCCCATCCTCACTGGAGGTCAGAGGACATATTTACCCTAGATACAATCCTGGGGTCTGAGAGTCCATAATTACTACTCAGTCATTTGTCCCTGACTTGGCAGCAGTCTGAAAAATCTCAGGCTGTGTATTCATTTTGAATTTCCACTTGGATAAAAAACCATGTGCCATAGAAAGAAAGAGAGATAAACAGTAAAGAATTTGTTTTGTGGTTCTGTCATTTGGTGTTGACAATGATTCAAGAAAAATATCTTTTAGAGCTTGTGATGATCTTTCCATTGGTAGGTAGATGTGGTATACTCTTAGGAGATTTCAAGTTACTTAAACATAATCCATGTATCTATTCATTGTGACTCTCTACTGAATTGAAAAAAAAGACAAGTTCTGTTATTTTCTAATTAGAAAGTACAGTATAATCCCATCACTAAATGTGTTCTGATTGATATTGTCTATCTCTTTGGGCCATATAGGTAAGAATAGAGTTAGCTCATACCAAAAGGCAAGCATGAATTTATCTAATTTACCTATGAGGTAATCTATTCTCTTAGGTTTATAGTGAAGAGAGGAATAGAAAAGAGAAAATATAAGTTGTTCTTGGAAATGCAGACTTGTTGCTTAGCATCATGGGTTTTGTTAGATGTGGGCCAAAACTGGGTTTGGTTTCTTGGCAGTATCTCACAATACTGTCTTCCTGGGAATGTTAGAGGTAAACATTGGACTGACAGTAGATGTGGGGGAAGGGAGCTGACTGAGCACAAGTATGGGAAGGTCCCTATGTCTTTCTCCTCTTCAATATATCTTCCACGTAGCTGTCAAAGGGGTATTCTTAGGCATAGATAATATTTCTCCCTGCTTACTAAGCTCTAGCTTATTGCTTCTAAGATTAAATATAAATGCTTCTGTATCACATTTAGGGGCATTTACACCCTAGTTACAGTTCATCTTTCTTGGCTAATTATGCATTATTCCCCTTCACATTTTATGATTCAGCTGACCTGGCTTTCTTGAAGATTCTCACACATAGTATTCTATCCCTTATCTGTTCCTTTGCACAGGCTGTCCCTTATGCTTAGAATGTACCCCTTTATTGCCATCTCTTAGAATTCCCAGATTTCCAGTAATTGTCAAAAAAACCGAGTAGTGGATCAGTGGAATAGATTAGGTACACAATACATAGTAATACATGACCCTAGTTATTTAGTGCTTATACACCCAAAGATCCAAGCTTTTGAAATAAGAATTCACTACTTGACAAAAAGTGCTGAGAAAACTAGAAAATAATATGGTGGAAACTAGTATAAACCAATAGCTCATGCTGTATGTCAAGATAAGGTCAAAATGGGTACATGTTTTAGACATAAAGGAAGATAACATAAGTAAATTAGTGGAGTGTGAAGTTATTTACCTGTCAGATCTATGGGGAAATGAAAGGTTTAGGACTAAACAAAAGGTAGAGAACATAAGATGTAAATTGACTAATTTTGATTAGGTTAAATTAAATTTGCACAAAGAAAACCATTGGAACCAAGATCAGAAGGAAAGTAGAAATCTGGGAAATTTTTTTAGTATCTGCTAAAGGCCTCACTTCTTAAATATGTAGACAATGAAGTCAAATTTGTAATAATACAAGTCAATTTCCTAATTGATAGTCAAATGATATGAACTGACAGTTTTCAGATGTAGAAATCAAAGCTATCCACAGTTGTATGAAAAAAAAATACTCTGAATCACTATTGATTAAAAAATGCAAATTAAAATAACTCTAAGGTATCATCTCATACCTATCACATTGGCTTACATGGCAGAAAATGACAATGAGAAAGGGGATATGGGAAAATTATGACATTGATGCTTTGTTGGTGGAATTGTGAAATAATCCAACCATTCTTGAGAGCAATCTGAAATTATACCCCAAAGACTATAAAATATGCATATCCTTTGATTCAGTCACTATTATATTAGAATGCCAAAGAGATAATTAAAAAGGGAAGAGGATACACATACATAAAATATTTATAGTAGCTCTTTTTTCTTGGGGCAAAGAATTAGAAGTTGAGAGGATGCCCATATATTTGGGACTGACTATACAAGTTGTGGTATATGACTATAATAGAATGCTATTGTATAATAAGCACAATGAGCAGGAGTATTTCAGAAAAATCTGCAAAGATTTATATGAACTGATATAGAGTTAAGTAAGCAGGACAGGAGGACATTGTACACAGTGTCAGAAAAAATGTACAGTGAACAACTGTAAATGTCACGGTTGTTACAGAATGTCACAATACAATGAACTGCGACTACTTTCAGCAATACAATGATCCAAGATAATCCCAAAGGGCCCTTGATGAAAAATGCTGTCTATCTCCAGAGAAAGAAGTAAAAGAGTCTGAATGCAGACTGAAGCACACTATTTTTTACTTTCTTTTTTCTTTTTTTTTTTTGGTTTGAATGTTCTTCCACACAATGACTAATATAGCAATATGTTTTACATAATTATACTTATATAACATATAATATATTGCTTACCATTTCAGGGAGTGGACAAGGGAGGAAGAGAGGGGGAAAATTTTGAACTCAAAATTTAAAAAAGAATATTGAAAATTATTTTTACTTGTAATTGGGGAAAAATAAAATATTATGTTAGAAAATCACTAACTTTCTCCAAAACTTAATTCAAGTACTTTCCCTTTTGTGAGGTTTTTATTGATGCCTTCCCTCTTTCCAGCTGATTGTACCTACCCCCATACAATTTCTTTGTATATGCTTTGTATGTAATGATATATAGAGAAATTATTTCTCTTTTTGTTTTTGTATCTCCAGGGCCTGACCCATGTAGTAGAGTCAGTCAACAGTTAATGAGTATTCTTTAGATACTTACAGGCATAGTGGTAGGAGCTGGTTATACAAATATAAATAGAAAAAGAGACAGTTTCTGACCTCAAGGAGTTTACTACTTTTTTTTATTAAAGTTTTTTATTTTCAAAACATATGCATAAATAATTTTCAGCATTCACCCTTGCAAAACTTAATGTTCCAAAATTTTTCCCTCCTTTTTCTCCCCTAGAAGGCAAATAATCCAATATATGTTAAACATGTTCTATTTTTCTACACATATTTCCACAATTATCATGCTGCACAAGAAAAATAAGATCAAAAAGGAGAAAATTTAGAAAGAAAACAAAATCAAGCAAACAGCAATAAAGTGAAAACACTATGTAGTCCCCACAGTCCTCTCCCTGGGTGCAGATGGCTCTCTTCATCATAAGAACATTGAAACTAGCCTGAATCACCTCGTTGTTGAAGAGCTACAGGTTTGTCAGAATTGATCATTGCATAATATTGCTGTGTACAATGTTTAAGGACCCTGCTTCTAGTGGAGGAAGACAACATATAAAAGAAAACTGAAAAGGAGTGGGGGAGATGATTTAAAGGCAGAGACTGCAGAGGTACTTAATCCAGCCATGGTAGAAAAAGTCCAGAGTGCAACCTAGAGAGATTTGAGACAAGCCTGTATGGAATTAGACTGAGAAGCTGTAGGAAAAGAAGGTATTTCCAATATGTGTATTACAGGGCTGGAGTAAGGCTTTAGGATGAAGAATTGGGACATAGTAGAGACAGTCTGGAGTGCAGTCTAAAGAGGAATGAAGTACTCAGTATATAGTTTTTGATTGATTAACTGATGGTCTGGATAAGAGTAGAAAACATTTAAAAGATTCTATGACTCTTCATTTTGGAGAGTGCTAAACTCCAATTTGGATTTGAAAATGTATGTTAAATGGTTTCTAATTAAAAGTAATATTGGAGGAAAGGCCAAAAAAAGATATCAAATTACTTTAAATAATTTAACTTGCCTATAAATACTTTTAAAGATAGCCTCCTTGACCTCAGAAGTTGGAGTTTTTCATTCAATGTCCTTTAAATTATATTTGGCAAATTCCTTGCATCGTAGGAAGTAAATGGTATGTGCAGTAGATTTATGAATTCTTAGATTTAAAAAGGGCCTCAAGGGCAGTCTATGTATCTGAACAGGCATCTCCTCCTTAACATCCTAAATGAATGCTTGTGAAGGCTTTGCTTGAAGACCTGGAGAACTCATTATCTCATCAAATATGCATATCTACTGCATAGTTCTTTTTTTTCCCCCACTTTCTAGATATCTACTTTTTGCCTGCCTCCCTAAGAGGCTTCCACCTTGAGGCATTCCTCTCCTCAGTGATAACTTCCTCTGGGCTCAACATTTTATTAAGAACCCCATCCACACTTCACATCATTCCCCCCTTAACACTCAAGATTGCTACATTCCTTTGGAGTAGTTATTCTTGTACTCTCTCTGTATTAGATTTCTAGTCGTATATGTATTAGAATTCGGTTTTCTTCTTTGTTGTTGTTGCTTTTTTCATAAAACCAACTCAGTTTTATTAGTTCAATAGTTTTCTTACTTTCAATTTTATTAATCCCTCCTTTTATTTTCAGAAATTCAAATTTTATATTTAATTGGGGGTTTTTAATTGGTTTTTTCTAGCTTTTTTATTGCATGCCCAATTCATCAATTTTCTCTTTTTCTATTTTAATCAAATAAGCATCTAGAGATATAAATTTCTTCTAAGAACTGCTTTGACTACATCTCATAAATTTTGGTATGTTTTCTCATTATTGTAATTTTCTTGGTTGAAATTATCGATTGTTTCTATGATTTGTTGTTTAAATTGTTTTCTTAAACATAGGGACTTTCTTGCTTGATTGTGCTTATATCCCCAGCACTTAACATGACTGGAACACACTAAGTTCTCTCTCCTCTCACTCTCCCTCCTTTTTTTCCCTCCACCTATCTCTCCTTTGTCTCCCTCCCTCCTTCCTTTCCCCCCTCTCTCCCCCATCTATTATCCATTTTCTATCTGCATAGTATCTATCTAAAGAGATCTCAAAAGCATTTACACTATCACCTGCTTAGAAGTAGTTATTACTTTTAACTGTTTTCCAATTCTCACAACCAGAGCTTTTTTATCCCTTTAACACAATTTTCACTGATTCTAGATGGTGTTTATTCCCAGATTCTTTGAAATAAGTAGTACAAAATTAGCACAATAGTAGCCATACAACATATCATTTTTAAAAAAACTAAGTTTGAAGGGAATTTGAAGTCCTGGATGTCTTAACTTCAAATGACATTGGTAATTTTTCAGCTTTTGTTTTCCTGGCCCCTTAAAAAGTGGTCTTAGAAACCAGTGCTTAAGAAGTTTTTCTTTACCTACAGTTTCTCAGTCTAATTCCAGACAACCCTGTCTCATTTCTTTCTAAGGTTGCACTCTGGACTTTTTCTTCCATGGCTGGATTAAGTACCTCCGTATCCTCTTCCTTTAAGTTCAGTCTTGTCTAAACTATTACTATGTACTTCACCTAGCTTGAGAAGTTTTATTTTAAAATAGGTTTGAAAATTATTTTTCATAGAGAAGGAAAAAAAGGTCAATAGCTGTAAGATAAAGCACAGTAAAAGCTTGTTTATTAAAAAGTTGTAAATATAAGAATATACACAATGACCTCTAGTTAGTTGGTATCTAGCTCCCTGCCAAACTGTTTGGCATATCTTTAATCAAGACTTAAATCAGTGTGAAACAATGTCCTTGAGAAAACTTCACTGGTTTACAAAGAACACTTTGAAGTTTACTTGTTCTGCTTTTCTCCTTTGATCTTCATTCTCATAAACAAAGCCATCAATTGATAGTTTTTTTCTTTCTTTCTAGAGGCAATGGAATGTTTTGAGTTGTTATTATTGATGCATGTCATGATATTATCAAGAGTGTAGGGAGCAGGCTTTCTGTTGAGTCAGAGAGGACAAAGTTTCTAAGAAACAGCTATATTTACAGTTTTATGGAACTTACTAAAATTATTTGCCAAAAGAATCAAAAAATTGCCAAAAGATTGAAGCAACAGTTTATAGTAGTTCAATAAAAAATTAGTTCCAGGCCTTTTAATGTATATAGCTGGCCTTTCAATTAGATATTGATTTATACTTTGAAAATTTTATTTTGAAAATTTTGAAGGATCATTTGGTTTGCCAACATGAGAACACTTCAATTTGTGAAAGTCAGGTGGCACAATAAATAGAATACCAGCCCTAGAGTTAGGAAGACTCTTCCTGAGTTCAAATCTGACCTCAGACACTTTTTTGCTGTGTGACTCTGGGCATGTCATCTAAGGAAATGGCAAATACCTCCCAAAATGGGGTCACAGAGAATTGGACATGGCTGAAACAATAATCAACACTTTATCTACTGGAAGAAGGGTAAAAACTACAGGCATTTTGGGAAAAGGCACTAAATTCAAAGAATAGGACAGTCACCCTCAAGTTCAGCTTTTGTGATTTCAAGCATTTGTTTGATTTTATTAGTAAGCACATTTTCACTTTTGTTTTTACAACTAGTTATATTTACAGGTACTCTCCTATACTCTGATGTCCTTAAAGATCTCAAATGGTGCAAGAAGCATCAGTAATAGATTATTTCAAGCTAATGCATTCTTTACCATTTCCACCAGCTATTGTACAGTATTTGTGGTATTATAGATTTCATATGTTATGAAAAATGAATATAGTTTGAAGTCAAATTTTTTATTTAGATGTTAGAACAAAAGGCTGTTAGTAGATTTTAGGTAAATATTAGCAAGAAAAATGTTTTTCATATTACCAATTTTATTTTGTATACTGCATCTTGTGGGTTATTTCATGATTACTGTGTTAGGATAATAGATATTATCAGAGTTAATATTTTGATATAAAGATTTGTATTTGAAAAAGTATATCTCTAGCAATCTCTAGCAAAACATTATGGTTCTTGGTAGTGGAGGGGTTCTAACTCCTTATTTTTAATGGGTTCAATATATCAACATTCTCATTTTTTTACTTTCATATCTTTTTACAGGCATGTTATACCCATGACAATGGAGGATTGAT
The DNA here is from genome assembly GCF_048593235.1 of Sminthopsis crassicaudata. Taxonomy (NCBI): domain Eukaryota; kingdom Metazoa; phylum Chordata; class Mammalia; order Dasyuromorphia; family Dasyuridae; genus Sminthopsis; species Sminthopsis crassicaudata. Next base: position 406,864,305 of record NC_133619.1, on the reverse strand, counting down.
TATATTTCTCAATCTTTTCTAGTTTTAGGATTTTTTTAAATATAAAAAACTCATAGAATCCTCCTACATGACAGCAATGATATTGTAAGTATCTGTAGATTAAGAATATACACAATGACAAGTCATTATTAATTAAGTAGTGCTTTCTAATAAATATGTTTTATAAATTTAATTATTATCGACATCTACTTGAAAAGACTTGAAAAAGAGTGACCAAATAGACAAAAGTATTTGATGTAATGCTGGAAATATAATGCTACATCATGAAGGCAAGAAAAAAATGGAGAGAATAAACATAGGTAAAGAGGAAGAAAAATACTTATTTGTAGATGTTTATTAAAAATGAATTGAAATAATAACTTCAGAAAAACCGAATGATGTAAAATAAATCCACATAAATAATAGGCTTTTATGTATAATAAAAATCCAACTCAACAGAGGGAGATGGAAAATTCCATTTAAATTAATTACAGAGTTATAAAATACTTTGGAGTTTACTTAACCAGACATATGTAGAAATTATATGAATATAACCAAGAAACAATCTTTTCAGTAGTAAAGACATACCTAAATAATTAGATAAATATTAATTGTGCTTGACAAGGATAAGCCAATATAATAGAAATAACAATATTACCTAAATAATTTATTTATTTAATGCCATTCCAATCAAAATAAAGGAGTGTCCATCAACTAAAGAATGGCTGAATAACTTATGGTATATGAATATAATGAAATACTATCGTGATATAAGAAAAAGTTGGTTTAAGTGAGGCTTAGGAAGACTTGTATGAAATCAAGCAAATTAAAGTAAATAAAACAAAGACAGTTCATGTAATAACAACATTGTTAAAACAACTTTTTAAAAAATTTTATAATTATAAATTTTTTTGACAGTATATATGCATGAGTAATTTTAAAATAACATTATCCCTTGTATTCATTTTTCCAAATTTTGAAACAACTTTTTTTTTTTTTTTTTTTTTTGAGGTTGGGGTTAAGTGACTTGCCCAGGGTCACACAGCTCGGAAGTGTTAAGTATCTGAGATCAGATTTGAACTCGGGTCCTCCTGAATTCAAGGCTGCTGCTCTATCCACTGCACCACCTAGCTGCCCCTGAAACAACTTTTAAAAGCTTAAAAAACTTTGATCAATGAAGTGACCAACCATAATTCCAGATGACAATAATGAAGACTTCTTATAGAGAAAAAAAGTGATAAAACCTTTTGGGAAGAGAATGAGATAAACATTTTAGTACATGACCAATTTCTTTTGCTATGCATTTATTGCAAAGATTTATACACACAAACTTTTTTTAGTAGGGAAGAAGGAAATTGAAAGAATTGAAAATGAATGCTTGTTAATTGATTAAAAAGTAAAATAAAAACTTCCCTTAAAAAGCATAATATGACAATAATATAGTTATCTCTTCTACAGAATGGGGGTTGAAGATGGGGTTAGTGGCATTGTACCCTTCAATCTGGAAAATTTTCATACAATTTTTGGCTCTCCCTTCATATCAGAAAAGAAGTCTGAATTCTTTTTCTTTTATGGGGTGTTTATGGTGCCTTATTGTAAAATTTGGGTTAAGTATTTTTTGTGTGTCATCAGCCTTTGAGTGTCATCTGTGACTTCCACAAAACTTCCCCCAAATTCCCATTTAATTTTTTATGTCAAACTGAGATGGGGAAAGTCATGATATAGAAAGAATAATTGTAATTGCATTGATTTTTCTGGGCAACAAAATTATTAATTAAAATTCATGGTAGTATGTAATAGGTGTTTGATAGAACAGTGGAAAAACTAGTTTTTAAAAAATCTATGATGCTTATTAAATGTGAGTCTTTTCGACAACTTATCTCATCTCTAATTTACTAGTATCTAAAATAAGGTATTTGGACTAAATTATTTCTGAAATCCTTTTCTTCTGAAGTACATATGAGCTTATGACTGTGGTCAAATCACTTTAACCCTCTTTACCTTTGTTTTCTTATTTATAATATGAGGTATTTCAACTAGATATCTCTCCTAGCTCTGCCATTTGATTGCTATCTTTTTTTAATTTACTGGTATTTTTTCTCACATGCATATGAACAAATTTTTCAACATTCATCTTTATAAGATTCTGAGTTCCAAATTTTTCTCTTTCCCTCCCTTCCTTCCTTTCCCCCTCCCCAAGACAGCAAGCAATCTCATATAGGCCATACATGTACAATCATGTTAGGTACACCCCCACATTAGTCATGATGTGAAAGAAGACTCAGAAAATAAGGGAGAAAACTACGAAAAAGAAATAAACAATAAACAAAAAATGAAAATATATGTATCAATCTGCATTCAGATTCCATACACATATACATGCATTTAGACTCTATAGTTCTTTCTCTGGATGTCAGTATTTTCTAAGACAAGTCCCTTGGGATTTATCTTATCATTGCATTGCTGAGAAGACCCACGTTCATCACAATAGATCATCATATAATCTTGCTGTTATTGTGTATGATCTTTTCCTTGTTCTGCTTACTTCACTCAACATCAGTTCAGTTTCTAGGTTTTTCTGAAATTCATCTGATTGCCATTTCTTTACAGAAAAATAGTATTCCACTACATTCAGATATCACAACTTGTTCAGCCTTTCCCTAAGTGATGGGCATCCCCTCAATTTCAATTTTTTGTTACCACAAAAAGAGTTGCTATAAATATTTTTCTAAATATGGGCCCTTTCTCCTTTTGGAATATAGATCTGATAGTGTTATTGCTGGATTAAAGGGTATGTACAGTTTCATAGCTATTTGGACATAGTTCCAAATTTATCTCCATAATAAGTTTACAAGTCCACCAATAGTGCATTAATGTTCTAATTTTCCCATATCCCCTCCAACATTTATCATTTTCCTTTCTGTCATATTATCTAATCTGATAGATGTGAAGTAGTACCTCAGAGTTGTTTTAATTTGTATTTCTCTAACCAATATTTAGAGCATTTTTATATGACTATACATAATTTTAATTTCTTCATTTGAAGAAATTATTCATATCCTTTGATCATTTAGATGATATCTATTTCAAGAGTGGCATGGTTATTCATTCTCTTAGGAAACGGATTACCTATAATTAATTCCTGACTTTGCTATTCATCATCTGTTAGGATTCTTACAAGGTGCTAAGTCACTGGAATGGATAGAGACAATAATTATCTAATTTAGCATGGTTCAGTATGGTTGATCTGATCCTACAAGGAGATGTTATGGGCCAGAACTTGAAACAAGGTACTGAGTGGAATTGAGGAGACAATGGTTAAATCTAATTTAGCATTGATTTAATCCTACAACATTCAGTCAAGAAGATTCACAAATTGGTCAGAACGAAGAAAGATAGAGAAATGCTGGCAGGCTGCCCTGTGGAGAACAATGAAACCAATATCTGGGAGGCCTCCAGAAAACTAGCTGAGCCCCAAGTGAAGGAGATAAGACTTGGAAAGAGATAGTAAAGGATTTGGATTCCTGGCTGCATTTGGGATTATTGAACTGAACTGAAACTAATGCTGCCTCCAGAAGCTCCCCAAGAAATCTGTTCCAAGAGAACGATTATATTTTTAGAGAAAAGAACATTACAATCATCTTTTGTGGCTTTGGGGCTAGTTCCTTTTTCTGGGTATCAGTTTCCTCATCTGCCAAATAAGGAGGTTGAGCCTGATAATCTCTGTGATCTTTTTCAAACTCTGTATTCTATGATCCTATGGTATGGTGTTCTTACTTGGGGAAGCAATGCCCAATTGTACAAATATGATTCTGAGAAAATCCAACTGACTTTATGACATGATTTCCACATAGACATCACAGGGAAAATCCAGGAAAATCCATTATTCTGTGCTTTTTTGCCTTTTCAAGCAAAAATTTTTATTCTGGACAAATAAGATTCTTATCATTATGTAAGTTTATCAAGACCCTTCTCTTACTTTTTTCCTCCTCTTCCTTTGTAGTCCAACTTATTGATATTATTTGTAACTTAGATTTGTAAAATATTTATTTGTTTTTTATCATTATAGCTTTTTATTTACAAAACAAATTCATGGGTAATTTTTCAACACTGACCCTTGAAAAACCTTCTGTTCCAACTTTTCCCCTTCTTCCCCCCACCCCCTACCCTAGATGGCAGGTTGTCCAATACATGCTAAATCTGTTAAAATATATGTTAAATATGATATATGTATACATATTTATATAGTTATCTTGCTGCACAAGAAAAATCAGATTTTGAAAGAAGGTAAAAATAATCTGAGAATGTAAGCAGACAATAGCAGAAAGAGTGGAAGTGCTATGTTGTCATCCACACTCATTTCCCATAGTTCTTTCTCTGTGTGTAGCTGGTTCTCTTCATTACTGAACAATTGGAACTGATTTGGATCATCTCATTGCTGAAGAGAGCCACATGGATCAGAATTGATCATCATATAGTATTGTTGTTGAAGTATATAATGATCTCCTGGTTCTACTCAGTTCACTTAGTATCAGTTCATGTAGGTCTCTCCAAGCCTCTCTGAAATCATCCTACTGGTCATTTCTTACAGAACAATAATATTCTATAACATTCATATACCACAATTTATCCAACCATTCTCCAATTGATGGGCATCCATTCAATTTCCATTTTCTAGCCACTACAAAAGGGCTGCCACAAACATTTTTGCACATATGGGTCCCTTTCCCTTCTTTAAGATCTCTTTGGGATATAAGCCCAGTAGTAGCACTGCTGGATCAAAGGGTATGCACAATTTGATAATTTGTTGAGCATAGTTCCAAATTGCTCTCCAGAATGGTTGGATTTGTTCACAATTCCACCAACAATGTATCAGTGTCACAATTTTCCCACATCCCCTCCAACATTCATCATTATCTTTTCCTGTCATATTAACTAATCTGAGAGGTGTGTAGAGGTATTTCAGTTGTCTTAAATTGCATTTCTCTAATCAATAATGATTTGGAGCACTTTTTCATATGACTAGAAATAATTTCAACTTCTTCATCTGAAAATAGTCTGTTCATATCCTTTGACCATTTATCAATTGGAAAATGGTTTGATTTCTTATAAATTAGAGTCAATTCTCTATATATTTTAGAAATAAGGCCTTTATCAGAACCTTTGACTGTAAAAATGTTTTCCCAGTTTATTACTTCCCTTCTAATCTTGTCCACATTAGTTTTATTTGCACAAAAAACTTTTTAAGTTGATATAATCAAAATTTTCTATTTTGTGATCAATAATGATCTCTAGTTCTTCTTTGGTCACAAATTCCTTCCTCCTTCACAGATTTGAGAGGTAATTTATCATATGTTCTTCTAATTTATGCAAATTAGATTTTAAAAAGGATTTCTCAAAGAAAACATGAAGTCAATGAGTATTTAAAAATGGTTTTATACCATGACTTTCTGTCATGATGCAATATTTCTAAGTCATTTAAAAGGAATGCAGGATGTTGTTTTGGAAAAGTCCCAAGAAATAGGAGATTGGATCTAGACTTGATTCGGCCATCGACTAGTTGTGTGACTTTAGATAAGTGACAACCCTTTGAATCTCTAGTTTCTTTAATTTTAAAATGATGAAATTAAAATATATGATCATTAAGATACCTTCCTGTTCTAATATTTTACAGCTACCAAGATTTACAAGATGATTGGTAACATTTATTAGTTCTTTATTACATCAGATGTATGAAGATATGTTGTCATCATATCATATGTAAGGAAAATGAGATATAGGGGTAAATAATTCTCCTTGCCTAGGATTCAGACACAGTTTTTGTATTTAGTCTATTGCTTAGACATTGAGCACAATTACTGCATACATTAGACTTTACTAAGACATAAAATGCACCATATCAAAAGCATAGAATTTCTGGTGGGGATACTCTGGAGACTATAAACAACCATCATTTAAACATTTTTATTTTAAAGAGTAGTATTTCTACCATAGTGGGCCCTCAATGATTGAGTAGTTATCTTTGTCAAAAGTTATTTCTTTATAATTTTGGTTTCTGTTGGCTGGTTAACAGAATTCCTTTGATTAATGTTATATCATGTTAACTCATGTAAAATTTATATAATCTATATGCTGAACTGTTATATTCAGAGTGTTTACATGTATCCAAATGTAAACACTGTCATATTGGGTGTAACAAAAAACAAATGGAAGGTGAAAAATTCTGAAGACTCACAGTAGTGAGAGACAAGGACATCCTGACCATCAAAATGAGAAATCTTTAATGTCTATTCCACAGTCAAGTTGACAATATGACTTTTACTGCTTACACAAGTAGAATTTCCATTTTTCTTAACAATTTAGTGGGGAATTGGACTCAACCTTTCATTTTTGGTGATTGAAAACTTTTTTTTTTAAAGGGAAAGGAGATATGGGAATATTTTTCTATTCATTATGGTTTTTTTGTTATTTATATTCAATTTGTATTTTATGTAAATGTCCTTTTACATTTCTGTTATATATGGTGTGTGTGTGTGTGTGGGTGTGGGTGTGGGTGTATGTGTATGTGTATGTATGTATAACTGCATACTTGTCAAGAGTCAAAAGGAAAATAGAGGATTGTATTTAGACTCAAACAGCTTTTTAGATAATTGCAGATCTAAGTTAATTAAACTGAAGTTTAGGGAAAATGAAGTTACAAGATGGAAAATATCAGAGCTATATGCTGAAAAACTTTTGGGGGGTGAAACTGATTTTATCAGGCTATGTAGTTCCCATTATGAAATTCCTTCTCCCTCATTATACACTTCAACAATAATACTATATGAGGATGTATTCTGATAGAAGTGGATATCTTCAACATTTAAAAGAACTAATCCAATTCCAATTGATCAATGATGGACAGAATCAGCTACACCCAGAGAAGGAACATTGGGAAATGAGTGTAAACTGTTAGCATTTTTTGTTTTTCTCCCCAGGTTATTTTTACCTTCCGAATCCAATTCTTCCTTTGCAATAACAACAACCATAATAACAACAAAATTCTGCACATATATATTGTACCTAGGATATACTATAACATATTTAATATATATGGGAATGACTGCCATCTAGGGGAGGGGGTGGAGGGAAGAAGGGGAAAATTCGGAACAGAAGGGAGTACAAGGGATAATGTAAAAAATTACCTATGCATATGTACTATCAAAAATGTTATAATTATAAAATTAATAAAAAATTTAAAAAAGAGATTATTCACAAAGGAAAAAAAAAAGAAATTCCTTCTCCCAATGTAAACCAGCAGCCATCCTATACTTTAGATTTAGGAAGTTGTGTGGGACAATGAATGAGAAGTTAAATGATTTTTTTTCAGGACCCCACAGTCAATATGTATCAGTATGTGTTCTATATTGAAGATTAAGTAATTAATAAAACATGTGTGGTTCAACAACAGCAAGAATTTAAATTTTATTTGAGAATGAAGTTATTTGTATTTTAAATATGTCACTTAATATCCTCCTAAGAACTTTTTTTTCTTTTGGACATGGTAAGTAGGTTTGGTTTATTGCTCTAAGTTGAGGTTATATTTTATAGGTGAGAAAATGTGAATGAAGCTAGTTTCAGTTTACTTTAGTATATTAATAGGATGCCACTGAAATCTCTTAAGGAGAGTCTCAAGAATGTTTGCTTAATGAATATGAATTTCTTTCAAATGTGTAGAATCCCCAGACACAAGTCACAGTACAAAACCTGAGTTCTTCATAATCTTTTTGTCTTTTTTTTTTAATCTAGTCTTTCACAGGTAGTCATTACATAAAGGATTAATAAAGGGGCAAGAAAACGTTTCACTTTTCTCTTTCTTCCTAATTGGTTAAAAGCTAGTTCTAGGCTAACATAATTCATTTTTCTGATAACACCCAGGTTCCAAGGACTATTAGCTCTTTTGCTTCTACTTTGGGAATGTTATTGTTCAGTAATTTTTCAGTTGTGATTGATTCTTTATGACTTCATTTGGGGTTTTCTTGGCAGAGATAATGGAGTAGTTTGTCATTTCCTTTTCCAGCTCATTTTATAGATGAGGAAACTGAGGCAAACAGTTAAGTGACTTGCCCAGATTTACATAGCTAATATGGATTTGAAGCTGAAACTGAACTCAGATATTCCTGACTCCAGCTCTATCTATTGTGCCGCTCAGGGGGAGCCTTAGTATTATTACACAGTTAATCCAGGACAAAGATTTACAGTGTATAATGTAGAGGGTTAGCCACATAATACACATTTGAAGACATACACTGATTGCTTTGAAAATAAGGATATATATGTTGACTGACAGGCTATTTCTCCTCTTAATAAACAAAACCAAAACAGCAGTTAAAAAGTATCAAGAAAGAAAATGTATCAAATGCTTATCTGTAAATCACAAATATTACACTTTCTTTTTGCTAGTAAATCTAAAGCTGATGTGAAGCCACAGTTTCAGTAATGCTGTACCTGGTTACTCTTTTGAATGCAATGATGAAAAATGGATTTTTTGCTTTAAGAAAAAATGCAATCAAATTCTTTAAAAGACATAATTATGTTCAGATACCCCTAAAAGTATATATATATATATATATGTTTATGCTTTGAAGTGTAGTGAACTCAACCTGAGCAAGAGTTAAATTCTGGTTATCTTTTAATTGTGCATTGTAGCATATATCTACTGTTCAATTATGTCAGTTATCACAGAAGAAAGAAAATTCAGGCACTTTCATATTTTACTTTTTTAAAATAGCTTTTCTTGGTGAAGAGTGGAGGAAATGAACTTGGTAAATCTCATCCAACTTGATGAAAACCCTCTTTTTATTATGTTCATGCATTAAAAATCTGTGCAAACTATTGCATGCACATGTTAAGTAATTTAGATAAACATAGGAAAATGTGAAGAATTTAGAAAAGCTATGAATATAATTAGTTTTAATCTTTAGAAAGAAATAAAAACCTAACCACAACTTTTTAAGTGAGTTAGCATTTGTCTAATTTATATTACTTTTAAAATAATTTAGTTTCCGTATAACAGCTAGACCAATAATATTCATAAAATATAGACAAGCTCCAGAGCTTTTAGTGTAGAAATGAACCAATACTTTATGTTAGGCAGCTAGATGGTGCAGTGGGAGAGGACTGGACTTAGAGTCAGAAGGATTAATTACCCTGAATTCAAATCCAGCTTCGAGTCAGAAGGATAAATTACCCTGAATTCAAATCTAGCCTCAGATACATTAGCTATATGATCTTGGACAAGTCATTTAACTTGAACAAGTCATTTGTCAGTCTCAGTGTTCTTATCTTTAAAAAGGACATGAAAATCACATTAACCAGCTAAGGTGTTGTGAAGATGAACTGAGATAGTACCTGTAAAGAGTCTTTCAATTTTCAAAGCCCTCTGTAAATGTTAGTTGTGATTATTTTGATAAGAGGGTAAATCTCTTGGAAACAAGCCATCTCAGTACTTTAAAGATTCCTAATTTCACCTGTGTGGGCACTTCCTTCATTGTTGCTGATGGGATGATATTTATGCTTCCCTACTTTAAAGCATGCTGTGTCTCAAACTGTGATAGTGAACGTCTCTATTTGGAAATGGTTGATATTCAGAGCACAACAACAAAAATATCCTCAGAGTTAGTATCCATTAGAATTTGTGGTGCAGCCTCAGTCAAACTGAAACTGTTAAAGATCTTAGCATAAAAAGGCTATTTCCTCTAGGGCCATCTTCAGTCATATTGATCTATTTCTGGCCACTGGACCCAGAAGGCTCTGGAGGGGAAAGTGAGGCAGGTGAACTTGCACAGCCCTCCTTCACTCAAATATAATTCATTTCCATGTCATGGCATCCCCTCCCTGATATCATGTGCTCTTCGAGGATGAAGGACAAACAACAGAATGTCATGGATACTTTCAGCCACAAGTCGCACCTTTAATGAGACTGTGAATAATCATAGCAATAGTCTTTGCAATGGAAGGGACTCTGGATCTGGAGACAAAACCTTCATCCAGTCCTAAATTCTGGTTTGAATCCCAGTCCTGCTGAAACTTGTTATCTGTGCGACATTTGCCAATCATTTAACTTTCCTAAGTTGTTCAGTGGTTTCAATCATATCTGACTCTTCATGGCAAAGATCTTAGAGTGGTTTGCCACTCTTCCAGTTCATTTTGTAGATAAGGAAACTTGGTAATCAGGATTAAGAGATTTGCCCAAGATCAAGCTAGTAAGCCAGATTTGAATTTAGGAAGATGTCTTCCTGATTCGAAGACCAGCACTCTATTCTCTGTGTCAGTTAGCTGCTCCCTTATTCATCAATAAAATATAGAAATCTCCTAGATTTCCCCTCAGGTCCATTTTTCTCTGTCTACCTTATGATGCTAAATTAGTACTAGCAAAGTTTTCAGCAAAAGAGAATATAATCCAATAGCTATGAAGTCAAATGTGTTGAACTCTATTCAACTTACCACAGGGCTTGCTATGGTAAGAGTTTCACTATTAGTTGCTTTATTTCCCCTATTAACAAAGTATTTGGAGATTAAATGGTTGTTCTCAAGCAATAATAAAGTGTAAAAAATAAATTGACTTCTGAGAGTTGAATGTAGCAAACTGCCTCACAACTTTACAAATGAAATTTTCTATAGTAATAAATAACTCAATGTGAGGCATGAAAAAGGGAAACATTCTATATTCCTTTCCTACAAGGTCAGAAGGGCATTTTTAAAAGATAACAAATTTAGGGCGCTATGAAATACATCATGACATGCTGCCTAGAATGCTATACTTGGACTCAAGATGTTGTTCAGTCATTTTATTTTTTTGATTTTGTCTGTTTGTGACTCTATTAATATTATCTTGGTAAAAGCATGAAAGTGGTTTGCCATTTCTGTCTCCAGGTCATTTTACAGATGAGGAAACTGAAGCAAAACAGGGTTAAACAGGGTTAAATGACTTGCCCAGGGTGACATAGCTAGTAAATGTCTGAAACATTTATTCATCAGGATATTCCTCAGGAAGATACATATTCCTGACTCCAAGTTGTGGTCACTTATCAACTTTCCTAAGCTGCTTCTGACTTTCCAAGCTGCCTGTTAACTTCTTATATATTTTCTACAAATGTTTTTTATTCTCTTCTCTCACCTTCTCCCCTTCCCCTTCCACAGAAACGTATGAAATAGTATTAGAAACAATAAAGTTGCATGGCGTAAAGGGAAGAGGGCATAAGAATGTATTAAACATTTACTATGTCTCAAGTATTGTATAAAGCACTTACATATATTATCTCATTTGACACTTGCAACAACCCTTGGAGGTAGGTGCTATTATTATCTCCATTTTACAACTGAGAAAATTTAGATACAGATTAAGTGACCTATCCAGGATCACATGGCTAGAAAGGCCATATATGAATCCAGATTTTTTTGTCTCCAGACTCTAATGCTCTATCCACTAACAATGTCCAGAAAGTATCATTTATCCCCTTTTATCCTACTTTTTTGTTACATAGGGATGCTTTCTATCTTTAAGTACTATACCTAACCAGACACAGAATGAGAATCTAGAAGAATCTGCAAAATGTATATTGAAAAATTGTTAATCATAACTGGCATTTATATAGCTCTTTAAAGTTTGCAATTTGCTTTACATAGATTTCATTCGAACCTTATAATCTCTCCATGATTATACACGGGATATGTGTATATAACAGTTATTATTATCTCCATTTAACAGTTAAGAAAACTGAGGCTAAGGTTATCGCTCTTGCTTATGCTTCTACTGCTGGCAATTGTTAAAATGATTTAAAGATGGCACATTAATTGTGATACCTGGGCATAGCCCATCAGTGTTCCAGAAAATGCTTTAAAACTAAAGCAGTTGCAGACCTTTATTGGTGGTTTTCTTTCCTCGAGTTCTGTATACTAATGAAATCAGAAATCTGAATTAAAACAAAAAACACCACGTCCTAAAGAAGATGTTTCACTGGAAGGAAAAAGGGAATAAACATTTATATAGTATCTATTATGTGCCAGGCACTGTGCTAAGTACTTTAAAAAAACAACAAATATCTTACTTAATTCTTATAACAACTCTTTTAGGGAGGTACTATTATTCCCATTTCATAATTGAGAAAATGGGAACAAATAGAAGTTACATGGTATACCTAGATCCCACAAAAAATGTCTCAGATTAGATTCGAATTCAGATTTTATTGATTCTAGGTCCATTACTCTATATGCTGTGCTACCAGCATTGTGACAACATTCTCTAACTTCTTAGAATAGACTCACATTAGAAGTTAGGTAATACAATGGACAGAGCTATGGGCCAGGAGTCAGAAAACTTTGAGTTCAAATCCAGTTTGAGGTGCTACTATTTGATCCTGGGAATCATTAAATCCCTTGTTACTTCAGTTTCCTGTAAAATGTGTGACAACCAAATAAGTTAATAGTTTTAAAGTGCTAAGTATGGTGCCATCAAATGGTAGGAACTATGTAAATATGATTTTTACCCTATCCTTTATATTACTATAATTTTCTTTGTAAAAGAAAATCTCTGATACTCTACAATAGTTTTACTGAGGGATTCTTGGAATTTTAAAATTTGTATGAGATATAGGAGAACTGGAAATTTAGATCCAGGGAAAATTTAATTTGCTAGTAGCTCTTTTCCTTTAGAAGCACCAAGCTCTGTGATAATGGATCCTAGAGGTTCAGTGCAACAAGGAGGTTAACCACTCTTAGCTTTGGAAACAGGGACAGTTTTTGTTATGGGAATATTGACTGTGTTTCTTCATCCCCATTTTATTAATTTCTCCTTTCTTATTTCTCATTCTGACATTCAATACCAAAATGCAATGAATGTTTGAAAGCGTTAATGTGTGACTGTATGGGTTTCTTTTGCTTGTGGGTCTGACCACTGCTTACAAAAAGATGTTTGATACCGGATTGCTGTTTAATTTCTAATGTTAGGCTTTGAAGAAACAGGATGAGAAGTAATATATAATGAATTAGTCATCAGCTTCATAAGGTCTTGGGCTGAAGGTCAGTATGACACAATATCTATTCAAGTGATGATCTGGAAGATTAATAGACTAGCAGTAACAGAATGTCAGAGACCACAGAAGCCATCTCTTCCAGTCCCAGCATTTTAAGATACTCTCCTAGGCAAAATCAGTGGTAAACTTTAAATGGCACCTTTATGTGATATGACATTTTCCTAGATTGTAGAAAACTTTTGAAAACATTAGTGCAGTGCAGTTAAAAGAAATTGATAATGTGATGTATAGGCAATCCTGGAGTCAGGAAGTTCTGAGTTCAAATTCCACTGCAGATACTCACTAGCTAGATCCTTACAAAAATAACAACCTGCATGTGCCTTCTTTTCCTCTGTTGTAAAATGGGGATAACAACATCACCTATTACATAGGGTTCTTAAGAGTATCAAGTGAGACACTATTTACAAAATACTTAAGCATAGTTCCTGGCACACTCAGGTTGGGAATTATTTTTAGTGAAAAAATCCCTGGTAGTGATTTAAAAAATTCTCAGATCCTCAAATAATATTTTGTTGGAAGCAATTATATGGCACTTACCCAAGGAAGCTCTGGATCACTATTGGTATGTCTGTCTTCTCCACTCTCCTAGACTTTAAATTTTAGGCCTTGTTTGTATTTCAATATATTTCCATACAAGTGATTTTGTTTGTAATACTATATGTTTCATTTTATGCATTTAAAAACATTATTCTGTGAGCGCTTCTGTGAGGGCATCCATAGGTTTTACCAGACTGTCAAAGGGGTTCATTGAACAAAAAAATTAAGAATTCCTCCTCTTATATAATAGGCAATAATGAAAAACATACAAAAAGTTAGAATGGGCTAAGAAATTAATGAAGGAAAGCACAAAAGAATAATAATATTTATATGGGACTTTGCATTTGATCTTCTCAACAACTTTGTGAAGTAAAAATATATTTTATATTTTTAATCCTCACAGCAATAAAATAACAACTCCAAAAAGCTGATCTTCAATAAATAGTTCTGTAATGCAGGTAGGATATGGCATAAGTGATGTGATAGAGCTAGAAGAAAGTAATAGATTTGGAATCAGAAGCCCTGGGTTCAATTCTCTACTTTTCCCCTTCCTAGCTAAATTATTTATTTATAAATTATCTTGGGACCAAATTTTCCCCATATTTAAAATGAGAAGTTAGGATTAGATCATCTCTAGTTCCTCTTCATATCTAATATTCTGTGATTCTGTGAACGGAGGACATTCAGTTAGGAAGCAATAGCATTTGGGTAAACTGTAGAAATGTCCTTACTAATCCTATCTCAAATTCTAAATATTCAAAACTAGTGTAAAATAGTCACCTATTAAACTTCTCATAGCAGAAAGGAACCTACTATAGTCCAAGATAATTACATGCTGGAAAGCCTTAGAATTGGGGGGAAATTAAAGGTTATTTTTATGTTATCTTATTACAAATCTGCTTCTCTATTGTTTCCCATTACTGTTCTTTTAATAGATTCCCTTCATCTGATCTCAAAGAATGAAGTCATTTTCTTTTCCAAAGGTGAATCCTTCATCTAACCTCTTGATCCTCTCCTGTCCTTTCTTCTTTCCTTGCTCCTTCAATCATCTCCTCTTTTATTTTTGAATCTCGATTTTTTTTCTATCTGTACCTTCTTCTTCCCCTCAGCCTACAAATATGTTCAAATATTCTCAGTGTTAAAAGAAAGAATCTACCTCCATCACTACCACCATTTTTATCCTTTGATCCTGTTATTCCCAAAATGTGAGGCAGTATGTTGGAATGAACAGAATTCTGGAATAGAACAGGAACTTTCTCAATATTATTTCCCATTATCTGTATTCTGCCCTGCTCTGGTCACAACTGAAATACATCTGAATACTGAAATGCTAATGAATAAATACACAAAAATTTAAAAATGTTTATGAATCCTAGTTCAAAAATCATTTTTAGAGTTTTTGTATAACGTTTTGGACTACCTGCCATCTAGGAAAGGGGATGAGGGGAAGGAGGAAAAAATTTGGAACAGAAAGTTTTATAAGGGTCAATGTTGAAAAAATTGCCAATGCATATGCCTTGTAGATAAAAACTTTAATAAAATAAAAATAGAGTTTTTGTATTCATATAATTTCTTCCTGTTAGTCAGTACTGGACAATACACTTCCTAATCTGGAAGGTGATCACAATGATGAAAGGAATTATGTCACATGTGATTTTTTTTTTGAAGGAAAAAGGAATGTTTAACCTGGAGATAACAAGACTAAAGGAGAAATGATTGGTGCCTTTAAGTAGCTGATCACTTCAATTGAACAGGCATTTTTAAAGAGCCTACTGTGTTCTAGGTAACGTGCTCATTGATACAAGGCATAGAGAGACAAAAAGTAACCCTGTAACCCAAATCAAATACTACCCCCCCAACAACACAAACCAAAAAACCAATTCAATGTCTGTACCCAAGGAGCTTATATTTTACTTGGGGGAAAACAAAGGGTATCTATATCTACATCTATATCTATATATCTATATCTATATTTATACCTATCTCTCTCTCTCTCTCTCTGAGAGAGAGACAGAGAGAGAGACAGAGAGACAGAGAGATAGAGAGACAGAGAGAGAGAGAGAGAGAGAGAGAGAGAGAGAGAGAGAGAGAGAGAGAGAGAGAGAGAGAGAGAGATGGAGAGAGAGAGAGAGAACATGAGAACATAAAAGATGGATTAGATTCAGCTGGTTGGTCTCAAGGAAGAAAATAGGCACAAATAACAAAGAGAAAAATGGAGGCTTGGTTGATGTAAGGAAAAAACCCATATTAATGATTAGAAGCATTCAATAGAAAAATAGGTTGCCTCTTGAGGTAATAGGTTCTCCCCTTTTTTGGGGGTCTTCAAGCAAAGCTTGGAGGACTACTTGTTGAGAGGATTCTTGTTAAGGAATGAGTCAGAATAGTTGTTCTCTAAATGAGATTTTGTGATTCTGGGCTCTTCCTTTAACTATTGTTATCCTTTCCTTTCTTCAAGGACCAGCTCAAATGTATATTTCTCTCTTCTCCCTAAATTTGCCTTTCTACAACTTTTCCCCATTTCACTAGTTCTGTGACAACAACTCTTCAACTATTTGGATATAGTAATGTTTAACTCTAGTCTAAAAATCTGGAATGATTTATTCCCTAAACTTGCATTAGAAGGTTGGCTCTCCAGATGATGGCTACTACGTTGGGGTTGAGGGTGTATCCTATAGAACCAGCCTTCTAAAACTATAGCTCATAAATCCCTACTAACGTACTTTCAACAGTTAGCCAGTGTTTTCCTATATTATATTGTATATTAGCTTTTGACAAAGACATTTACTAAGATCATATAAGGGCAGTTGATACATTCCTTCCCCAAATCTAGGGTTCTCTTGCCTACAAATTCCCTCTCTTACAGAATCCAGGGGAAGTATTGACTCAAACTTAGAATACAGTAACAGTGAGGTTCATGTATCGAATTCATGTGGCAAAGGTGATTCACAACTCCTGATATGAGGTGCTTGCAAGGTTTTTCTTTCTTTATAGAATCTTCATTTACCTTTTTGAGTATAGTGTTTTGAATAGATTGCTTAACTGATCTCCTATGGTCTGATCTTTTCTTGAGGCCACAGTTAGAAATTTTCTCTGTCAAGATGAATAACAGTTCTTGAAGGTACTTATTCACTAGGTTTACTGTCTTTAAATGTGTATTCCTGCTCTCAGTTAGATGCATTGTTTTCTGTTGGACTAATAGTTCTGATGACATAGTCAATGGAGGGGGGAGGAGGGAAGGTAGGAAGTTCTCTTCTTTTATTGCAAAAATCTTCCCTATAAAGCATTCTCAAGTACAGACTCTTCAACTACTGAAAGATTTGATTTGTGACTCATTTGACTTGTGTGTAGCCAATGACAACTTGTGGTTAGATTTTGCTTCATGAGAATGAATCTTCTTGAAAAAGATGGCCTTAACACTTCTCTAATACTGTTCATTTATATTCAGTATTATTACAATAAGCTGCTGGTAATTTATCCCAACATTTCATATTTTCCCGCAAGATAGGAATATTAAATATCTTTCCTATCTAAATAAGGAAATAGAGCTGAGTTATTAGAATAATAATAAAAAAGATTTCCTAGAGAAATGCTAGAATGAAATGTGTATTTATATCATGTACTTGTAAAATCCTACCAATGGTCAGAAAAATGGCTTCCATGTTTTCTCATGAATTTTTATCTAGGTTGAATGTCACTATTTATGAAATAACACTAGCTTAACCAACATGTTGACTCTGCTATTTAAGTGTTCTTTTAATGGATCACATTCAAAGATGATTTCTTTCATAATATGTTGATTCAAAATAAAAAATGTGAATGAAACATGACTTTTGTTTGAGGGGTTGCTCACATAGACAGAGAATTAGAAAATACAGCCCTAAAAGCTTTATATCAGATGTATGAGTTTTTAGATTGTTAGGAATCTTAGAAATGATCAAGCTCAACCTCTCATTTTATAGGTAATGAAGTTGAGGCCCAGAGACTTTAACTGACTTTCCTGAGGCTGCATAGCAAAATCAGTGTCAGACTTAGAGCTCTTAACTTCCACTTCTTTGTGGCATTTAAATAATTTTTTGACCTTGATTGACTTTTTTTCAACTTCTTGAACATTCAGAAAAGCTAACAGAAAAAGGAAGCCAAATTTGGAAGTTAATTTTCTCCATCACAAATAATCAGGTGGTATCTATGTAGGACAATTAAGTAATAGTTTACACAAGAAAAAGTCTATGGGATTGAATGATGAAATTTGGATATTTTCTTTATAACCTTGATAATAGGAGGAACAGTAGTGATAAATTTTATTCAAGGTTATTAAACTTTCCTGTCAAGTTTCATGCCATTTCTCTTAGCCTCAGTACCTCATCTGTAAAATAAGTTTACTGGGCTTGCCAATATTTAAAGTCTTTTACTCTTCTAATATTGTATGATACATCTATGATATTCTCAATCTCCATAAGACTCTTTTCTTTCTTTTATTTTGGTATGTAAGTTTTAATTTTTTAAAATTTTGAATCCTGAAATTTCTCCCTCCCATCTGCTTCCTCCTACTCATTAAGAAGGTAAAAAATGTGATCTCAATTATACATGTGAATCAATGCAAAACATATTTACATTTTGTAAAGAAGCAATAAAAATAAAGTGAAAAAATCATGCTTCCATTTGCATTCTGACTTCACCAGTTCTCTCTATAGATGGATAGCATTTTTTTTTTATCATGGGTCCTTCAGACTTACCTTGGATCACTATATTGCTGAGAATAACTAAAGACAATTATAGTTGGTCATCATACAAAAATGCTGTTACTGTGTAAAGGATTCTCCTGTTTCTGTCTACTATTTTTGCATCAGTTCATACGAGTTTTCCCAAGTTTTTGTGAAACCACTTCTCCCCTTATAATTTCTATTATATCATGATTGTATTCCATCACAATCATATACCACAACTTGTTTAGCTATTCCACAATTAATGAGGATCTCCTCATTTTCCAATTTTTTTTTTACCAGTACAGTTACTACATTTTTTTTTTTTTACATTTAGGACTTGTTCCTTTTCCCTTTGATCTCTTTGAAATATAGAATTAGTAATAATAATAATATTGCTAAATCAAGAGATATACAAAGTATTATAGCCTTTTGGGCATAGTTCTACATTGTCTTCTAGAATGGTTGGTACAATTTATAATTTTCCTAAAATGCACGTGTCCCAATTTCCCATGTCTCTTCTAATATTTGTCATTTCCCTTTTCTGTCACGTTAGCCAATCTGATAGGTGTCAGGTAAAACCTCAGAGTTATTTTAATGTGTGTTTCTCTACTCAGTAGCATTTTTTTAAAACAATATGACTATAGGGAGCTTTGATTACTTCTGAAAAACTGCTTGTTTATATCCTTTGGCCAATCGATTGGAGAATGACATATTTTTGAAAATTTGGCTGTTTCCTTTTTGAGAAATGAGGCCTTTATCATGCTTTATATTTTTTTCTTCCAAATTTCTTCAGCTTGGCTACATTGGTTTTGTTTGTGCAAAACCTTTTAAATTTAATGTAAATAAAAATATAAATTTTACTTCTTGTGGATCATCTCTATCTCTTGCTTGGTCATAAATTCTGAAAGATTCTTTTCATGAAAGTCTTTCTTTTTTCCTTTCCTTTTCTTTTCATATTTCCTTTTTCTTTTTACAATATCCAACAGAGTGCCTTGCAAATAGTAGGTGGTTAACAAATTTCTGCTGAACTAAATTGAGTGCTCAGTGAGTAATGCCCAGGTACTATCTATGATTTTTCATTTAAGAATTTCCTTCATATTTTCTCATATTTTCTGTATATTTCCATATCCACATATATGGACAGTAAAATATATGTGAAGTAAACTTTAATTATTTAGAAATTTTATAAACTTTCTTTGAAATGTGCTGTGAAAATATCTCCAAGGAAATTTTGTTTTATTTGACCTCTCTCTCTCTGCTGAAGTAACATCCTGTTTACTTTTGATTTACTGTGTGAAAGCTTCAACTGAATCAACTGTTTAGTGTATAAGTTAGAGCCAATTTTTAATTACTGAAACTAGTTAAATTTTAAGAATCCCCAGAGAACTGGAAAACATTCTTATGTAGGAGGAGATCTCATACCTTTGTGTGAGGCTGATAAATAGCACTAAGATATACAAATATGTAGCTGAGTCCCAAAGCCAGTTTCACTCATTTCTCTAGCCAGAAATTATTAAAAGATTTATATATAAGTAACTAACAAGGAAGACAAATCAGTAGATGGATTAGGAATGATGATACTTTACTTTCATGACACCTTGGGTTTATACTGACTGTTTTTATTCTTCTATTAAATCTGATTTTATTTTTTCTTTTGTTGACAATTTAGTGATTGTACATTGGTTAGAAACTATACAAATGCCATATATGGAAGAAGTATAAGCAAAATGTACTCTTACTAAATGTACATTGCTTACATTTCTGGTCTCAGGGCTGATGATTTTGAATGAAATATTTTCCTAAAAACAACTAGTGCTCATGAGCCAAAACAATGTCTTTGAATGTCCACATTTATATTTCATAATAGGAATCTAGACTCAGTCAATACTTGAATGGGCTGATACTTGTAATCCAAACACTGGGCTTTAGAAAAGTTGATAAATGATCATTTTTCACAATAGAAATGTAAAAATGAAATGTAAAAATATTAATGAATTTGTTTCACTACTTATCCTATCTTATTCTGGATACTAGACATTTAAGCTTTACAATCATGTTGTATCTTATATGTTTTCATTCTTTTTGAGGGGGACATATCATTGTCCATGATGGAGACAGAGGGTAGTAGTGTCATGGAGATCAATTAGGAGACTGATATAACAGTCTAAGAGAAGGTGTGATTAAGAAAGTTTGCTAGAGCAGGACTGTCAGTTGGTCAAGTACCTTAAATCCATGGAGTTTGGTGGAAGGAATTAGAAATATGTAGTCTGGACAACAGAAGAATCATGGGGGCCCTGATAATTGTTTTCAAGTGTTTAAAGGGCTATCTTATGGAAGAAAGTTTATATTTAAATTGTTTCCAGAGGTAAAAATAAGTACCAACAAATTTACATTTCAGATGGACATATTTAGGCACTTTGATGGCAGGAAAATTTTCCAACAAGGCTGTCCAGAAATGGACATTCCTCAGGAATGCCTGGGGAGGCAAAGTTCACCTTCATTGGAGAATCTCTTTTCCATTTCTTCCTATTTCTCTTCTTCTTTCTCTTCCTTCCTCTACCAGGGCTACCATAAAATATAGCTTGTGTGGTATTTGCTATAAAATAATGGATAGAATAGAGTACAGCAATTGGAGTCAGGAGCTAGGGTTTAAATCCAACCTGTATATCCAAGGAAAAGTCATTTAACCTCTGACTCTCAGTTTCTTTATTTGTAAGATAAAGATAATACTTTTAGTACCCATCTCTAAGTTGTTCTGAGCCTCATATGAGAGTATATACTTTGCAGCTATGAAGACCCATATAAATGTAAATTGTACTAAGGCTATATGGAATTGTGCTTATTTGTAAATAAAGCTTGAAAATAAAGTTGAAAGCTTATTTGTAGAGTCAGTAAATATTTGACTTAGGGTCTGTAAATTTGAGAGGAATCAACAAATGTATTATCCATAGATATAATACTGTTCTCTCTTAAAAGAGATCTGGATTTAAGTTAGATTTTAAAGCTGGACATTTGTATTTGAAACAGACTTACTCTTGGCAGTACTTCAGTTTTGAGTGACAATATTTGAAAACATTGAAGAAATTTGAAGTGAGCATAAATTCATCTTTGCCACAGTGTATGTGGACATATTATTGCATCTTGCCACCTGGCAGATACATTTTCTTGATAGTTACTCCTGAGCTCTTGCCTCTATGGGAAAAAATAACATAAAAAGACTACCATGTATTTTCATTTATAACTTCTTTGGGAGAAATAACAATTCTCTCTGCTCAGGATTGCTTCATATATTTGTTGCCACAAGATCATTTTGAAAAAAATAAGAAAAGACTTATGCACCTATAGAATGGTCCTTTATGTCTTATATATGAAATATTAATTGGAAAAACTTAAGAATCCAGAAAGATATGTTATGCCTTCCCTTCTCAATCACACAAATCAGTGAGAATGACTGTTTTTTTTTTCTCTTGGTAAAAAAAAAATGAATTTTCCTTTAGCATAAGGACACATTAATCTTAACTAATAAAAGAAAGACAAATGTCCAACACAGACACAATAAAACATTAAATATGGAAAAGGAGAACAAAAACTAGGGAAAGCATGTTCTTATTAGAATGAAATGCTTAGGCAAAACCAAAACCCAAACCCAAACCCAGGTGTGTAACCTTCAGCTTGAGAAGGTAAATCGGAATGAACATTTAGCTTTTGGAATACATAAGTAACCATTCATATTTTTCTAGCTTGGCATTCAAAGCAAGGTATCTGTGACTCTCCCTTCTTTACATTTGTCTCTGTTTCTCTTAATATCCACTACTATAACCTTGGACAAGAACCTCATTATTATATTCCACCTGAAGTATTTCTATAGTTTCCTAACAAATCTTTCAGACTCTTTCCCCTCTGACTTTACTCTTAATACTGCTGCCAGATTAATTTTCCTTATTCTTAGAATTTTTATGGCCATCTTCTCCTCAAAATCTTATGATGGCAACTTAAGTCTACTTTATGTCATCTATTTTAATCTTGCATTCAGAGATCTTTATAGAAAGATGCTTCCCCTTTTTACCTTCTAGCCATCTTTGTATTACTTATGTTATAAAATCTATCATCCAACAAAACTAGACTACTTTCTGTCTCCTACATGCACTCTATATTTTATTACTTGTCTACCTTTGCTCCTATTTGATGTTTTTTTTTGCCTGAAAAGTCGTCTTCTTCCTGTCAAATTCCTATTTTTAAAAACAAACTCAAACATCACCACTCTTCCAGGAAACCTTCTACCCTATCCTCAAATTGGTAATGATCTTTCCCTCTTACATCTCAAAACACTTTGTTTATACTCTTCACAAATTAATCATGTATATTCCTATTTGTGTATGTGCATATCTCTTTACTAAATTATAAACTTCATAAAGGCACTTACATATTTTAATCTTGTTCCTAGTATAGTGTTTAATACAATTTTTAATAAATGTTTGGTAAATTTGAATAGGAAGGGCTTCTGTTACTGGTTATCTATCTAATATCATTTCTCTTGTAATAATTCCCTTCACTACATATAGGCTGATTTCCCATCATCTTTACTGATCATTGTTTTCCTCTGGATGCTTTGTTGATATAATTTTAATTCCCTTTCCACTCTGAAATCCACTTATTTGAATGTCATTTATTATTTTCTCTCAGTGAAACCAAATGATATTTTTGAAGGCTGAAGAAGACTCATTTCCCCTACATGAGAAGTGTTAGTCAAGTTAATATTAGTCAACTTAATCCTGTACTGATTGTTCTCTTATTTTGAATTTCCTCAGTATTTAGAAATTCCTTTATACTTGTTCATATATGCTGCCCTGGGATTATTCTTTAGTTGTTTGATATTAACATAGCTCTTAAAATAAGCTTTTAAAATAAGTTGTAAGCTTCAGGCAGAGAGTTTTCCATTTTCATTCCTATGTTTCTTAAATTCCCACTCTATGCACAGGGCAGAGATCTATATGACCTATTCTTTTGCTATGCCCATATCTATAGTCTAGTGCTCTGCATGATTGATGTACAAAAGAAAGGTAAGAGAAATGAAGTTACTTCAAGTGATAAGTGTCCTCTGACCCATCATTAGTATTGCTAGATCTCTACCCAAAAGAGCTCAAAGATGAGTAAAAAGAACCTTTATGTACAAAAAAATCACATCTTTTCTTTTTGTGATAGCAAAAACTTGGAAACTGAGGAAATTCCTAACAATTGAGCAATAATTGAATAAGTTATGACAAATGAATGTGTTGGAGTAATATTGTGCTCCACAGAAGAAATGACAGAGTAAAGGAAATGTGGAAATACATGATTTCAAATAAACTGATAGTGAAGTAAGAACAATTTATACGAAACCAAAATGACAAAAACAATTTTGAAGACTTATATGAACTGATAAAAAATGAAATTAACAGAACCAGTAGAACAACTTATACAATAACAATATTATAAAGAGAAATCATTTTTAGAAAATTTTAAGAAGTCTGATAAATACAGTAACTAGTCATGACTTCAGAGGACAGAACAAATAAAATGTTATCTATTACAGCGAGGTGATAGATTTGAGATCAGAATTAAGACATATATTCATTATACACATATATACATATAGCCATTGTGGGAATCTGTTTTGCTTGACTATGTATATTTGTTACAAGAAATTTGTTGTCCATCTTTTCTTTTCACTAGAGCTGGAGCTGGGAGGGAGAGAAAATAAATGTTAATTAAAAAAGAGAAATGGATGAGTGCTTTATTTGTGAAAAGTTTCATGTACTTTCAAATGAAGTCACTAGATTATTAGTTTTACTTAATCATTTTATTTTTTTACAAGGGAACTTTCATGGAAGTGGAAGTAGTCTGTAACTGTTTGTTGTACAAAAATAAAACACATCAATAAAATGTGGAAGAAAAAAAAAAGCAGTTTCCAGTGGGAAGAAGAGGTGAATAAATTGATCAGGGGTTGAGGGAAAATAGGCTCTGAAAAGAGTAATCCATGATCATCTTATGGATTCGTGTATTGTACTTGAGCCCACTAACCTTTTCTTTTCTTCTCTCCTGACATAAATAATGGCATTTGGCCACTGGGCTTTTTCCTTGAAATGGTATCTGGGAGAAGTTCAATTATGAAAACATTCTTTCTTCCTTATCCCAAAAGCAGAAATTGTGCATGGTAGAATCAATCTCATGTTTTAGGAAATAATAAATATTTTTGCCCTGTTACATATAGAGTAATGATCAGATTTTTCTTAAAGGGTTTCTTAAATGGCTTCATAGCATTTAACTACTAATAGAGTAGCAGCTAGTTGTTGTGTCATTTCAGTTTTTGTCTCATTCTTTGTGACTCCATTTGGGTTTTCTTTGCAAAGATATTGGAGTATTTTACCATTTCTTTTTCAAGGTCATTTTACTAATGAGGAAACTTGAGGCAAACAGTTTAGTGACTTGTGCAAAGTCATGCTATTAGTGTCTGAAAACAAATTTGAATTCAGGAAGACTCATCTGATGCTATATGTCTAGAAACATGATCTAGAAATTACCTAAAGGAAACTAATAAATCATTTAAAATCCAAGAGAACTGTGTACCCAGATGGGCACAGTATAGCCAAAGAGGAATCCCTTATCAGTGCTGTTGCTCCAAAGAATCCTGCCTTGGGACTCTCTGAGATGTTCTTTGGCTCCTGCCATTGCTTTATACTTTTTAGAACTCCTCTTTTAGAATTACTTTCAGTGACATTTTATGACATGTCTAAGAAAATTAATCACTATTGTTACTTTGCAACCACACCTTATTTTTGAATGAAAATGTATTCCTCAGTTTGGTCTCTTGCTTGGTTCATCACTCCTGGTGTGAAATGACTTCTGGCTGTTTCTAAAAATCAAAGCCATTGTCAAAAAAAAAATGAAGACTTGCTCTATGAAAGAAAAAAAGAAATGCTGTAGCCTTTGAGTACAACTCCCAATTTTGAAGGCTGATTCTCATATAAAATTTTCATTTTAAAACAATCAATCACTTTGAAGAATCTAAGGGAAAATATATGCAAGTCAGAGATCAATCATTTTAGCTTTTCTCTTTTGTTGTATTTCTGCTTATTCACTTAACTTTCTTTTTTAAATTTATGTTGATTTCACATCATTCTAGGAAGAAGTGAATAAGACCCTTTTAAAAAAGAGTTAGATGGCTCAGTAGATAGAGTGCTGCACCTGAAATCAGGAAAACTCATTTTTGTTGAGGCCTCAACACTTGGGTGCCCTCAAACACTTCCTAGTCTTGTGTCCCCGGGCAAATCACTTAGCTTTTCTCAGTTTCCTAATCTGTAAAATGAGAGTAAATGGCAAATTACTTCAATATCTTTGCCAAGAAAACTCCAAATTGGAATCACCAAGAGTCAGAAAGTACTAAAAACATCGGAACAAAACAAAATAAATGCTTGTTATAAAGCACAATTATGCACTGGTTTCTTTTAAGTTTGCTAGCCTCAGATATTGCGCAACACAATGATTGTATTTCAGTAACATTACATTAATACGAATTGTATTTGAATGACATCCTAAGTTGATAAATAACTAATAAATAATTAATAGGAGCTAAATATCACTTTAAATAAATCTCAGCATTGCCTTTTATATTTAGAAGTAAGTAAAATTTGAAATTTCAGGATTTGGTATCAAGTAACAATTGTAGAAAACAAAATTAACTTGTGAAAAATACGTCTTGAATGAGAATACTTGGGTAAAGGAAACACATTAACATACTTCTGAAAGATAGTTAAGAGAATCATTCACATCTACACACACATAGGCCAACAGACACACATAGCCTATATGATAAAGCCCTTGTTGATCTCCTAAGCTGCTAGTGCCTCTTTCTATAGGCCAGAATATCTTGTTTTTAGCTTTGATTATATTTGCATATAATTCATGTTCCTTCCTCAGATAGCAAGTAAATTCCTTGAAGAATTGAGGTTCTGTCCTCAATCCCCACTGTTTGTATCCCTAGTGCCTGGCACATAGTAGGCATTTGATAAATTCTTGTTGGTCAATTGAAGCCTTGCCATAATATTGCCCTTAAATATGTGATGTATGAGTACATTTGGGTATTCGGTAATCTTTCGAAGTAAACTCATATGTCACTTTTTAATTGTTCAGCCCCTGTTGTGACCACTGAACTCATCTTGTCTTATGTGAGCTTAGAATGGCAGACATCAGAGAAGAATAAAAAAGCTGATGATTTTTAGGGATATACTCATGATCTATTTTTGTTTTTTCTTTGTATTACCAGTACTTAGCCTAGTGCCTGGCACTTAGAAAGACCTTGATAAATGATTTGTCAATTGATAACCTTGACCTACATAACTGTTTTCCAATTTATATAACAACCACAGATTTTAGATTGTGAGCTGTTCAGCCAAGTTGGTTGTACTCCTCTGATATTGCCCTAGAGATATAGCATTAATGCCTTATACATTTGTAGTACTAATTATTTGCATATGTACTAAAATGAGTAAAAATGTAGTACATATTTTGTAAATTATTACACAGTTCAAAATATGTTTTTCTCTATATTCTGCACATGATACATATACATAAACATGGGAAAGGCACATAAAACTGTTTATCCTTACACATCTGTCTGATTATATACTCCTTTATTCAAACCAGCAATTTTCTCAAACATTATAACATTCTCTGATTAAAGTTTAGTGGTCCTTGTTTACATGTACTCAATTAGAAATTTTAAAATAACTTTGGCCTGCTTTCATCCAGTTACTTTTTTTCCCATATGGAAATTTTTGTGTTTAACTTTCATTTTCCTCAGAGGAGTAAAGTTTAATGTTGATTAGCATTTTAGGTGATAAATCTATAGTTTAGGACCTAGTGTATTTGGCTTCACCTCATTTAAAATGAGAGGGGCATTTTTGTATTGAAAAAAATTAAGATTTAGTTGAGAAGGTTAAGTTAAGGGAATGGTATGGAGACAATTAAATGTTCTTTTTTTGTATGTGTAGTACAAAGGCATAAAAATTTAGAATGATTTAATTTAGGTACAGAGAATGCTGTAGGCACTGTCCAGAGTCTGAAAGAACACATAGTCCCTGGCCCTTGGGCTCATAGTCTAACAGAACATCACAGAAAACTCCTGAACAATGTCAATTGGATATTCCCCTTCCCATTTCATTTTTCATCACTACTTTTTTTTGTCTATAGTTGTCTTATTGGTAAGTCTTTGAACCTTATTTCCAGCAGCATTTTTTTTTTTTTGGTGAAGGATGCTTATTATAAGTTTACATATAGAAGTAAATTCTACATATGAATTTGGAGGAGAGGAAACTAAAAATGATCCCATAAAGCTTAAAAAATATTTTCCTTCAAAATGTGCACATAGTTTCCAGATAATTGGATCACTTTTTCTCCCTCCTAGCTTCATTAAAGTACTTTAATTTTGGAAAATCTAAATGACTAGGGAAACTGATAAAGAATGAATAGTGGTCTCTGTGATTTGAATTCTGGGAATATAAAGTAACTCTTGCAGGAATGTCAAACAATTTTTTTTTCTGGGAGCTTGTTTTCCTCTTTAGTGCTATTTCTCATAGAAATCAGCAAGTAAGTCTTTCTGAGTTAAAATAATTAATTTTTTTTAAGAACTGGAAGGAACTTGCGAGGTAATCTAGTTCAATCTCATTTTATAGATAAGGAAACTGGGATCCCAAGAGATTAGATGTTTTACTTAAGATCACATAGTTCATTAAAAAAACTGGTCAATAACTCAGGTTTTCTGATTTCTAGTCCAGTGTTCTTTCCAATAGAGAAAGTTGAAATTCCCAAGAGACTTATTCACCAAAAATAAGTTTGGAAAAAATATTCCTCATTAAGTAACTCTGATTAGTGAACATGATAATACAGGATATGAAAAAAAATCAGATGTACCCTTATAAATGTCTCATACTTTAAAAAAAAAAAGGATACAGTGTACTTGAAGGTTCAGGGTGATGCTCTTTTATCCATGGTTAATTTTTTAAACAATTTACTTCCTTTGATTTTATTGCTATTAAAGAGTTTGGGGAAAAATCAAGCAAATTTTGCCTGTCTAGTTGCAGTTTTCACTCTAAGTTTTTCTTCATTACTTGCTGAGAAGATCCAAAGAACCCTGCCCTGGAAGAGTAAAAAATATCTAGTTCCACATTGGCGGTCTGCAGTCTGTTTTGATGTGCCATTGCTGGGAGCTTCACAACTCATCAGATATAGAAAGTTGGTGGCTTTCTATTCCCTCCATCCTTCCTGAGGAAACTACTATGGTAAATCACATTCTCTTCTGGAAATATAAAAGGTTTATCAATCTGATCATGAGTTTTTAAATTTCTGAGCTCAAATTAGCAAATCCATCCATAGTAGTATAATTTTCCCCCAATTTTTTGAATTTGCCTTTAATTAAATGGATATAAATCATTTTTTTCCTCCTCTTAAAATGTCTTATAGCATATAATAGAAACAGAAAGTTGGAGTTCATACCTAAGGGTAGTGCCAGCTTGCCAAGACACCTCCTCAAAGAAAAATTATACTTATGCATGAGATTTTGCAATGGAATTTTATACAATTATTCAGAGACTAAAATAAATGATATATAATTCTTGTGTTTTCAAAGAACAAAAACTAAGATTAGGAAACACTTAAAGTTCTGTTCAGTTTTAACATTCTATGATACTACAGTAATTGGAAAGACAAGTTTTGCATGAGACTAGAATACCAAGTCTTGAAATAAAGTGTCAAAGAGAGAGAAGAAACAGTTAAGATTTTGGACTTACGAAATAAAATGACTAAGTTTTATGTACTAAAGTATGAAAGTATAGACACTGATCTTTTTATTGAAGTTTTTATTTTCAAAACATATACAAGGATAATTTTTCAATATTGACCCTTGGAAAACTTTGTGTTCTGATTTTTCTTCCCTTCCCAAACCCTCTCCCCTAAATGACAAGTAATCCAACTTGCTAATAATATTAAACATGCTAATAATATGCATTAAATTCAATATAGGAATATATAATACATTGATCTCTTTTTTTTGAGAGTAGGGATTGAGTTATTTGCTTCTTTGTATCCTAGGGCAAGCATCTTGCAAAATGTTCAGTTGTTCAGTCATTTCTGACTTTTCATAAACCCATGGACCATAGGATTTCTATCCTCTATTCTCTGTCCAAGTTTATATTCATCGTTTCTATGATATTATCTATCTAATCCTCTGCTATCCACTTTTTGTTCTGCTTTCAGTCTTTTACAACATCAGTGTTTTTTCCAATGAGTCCTGTCTTCTCAAAGTATTTAAATTTCAACTTCAATATTTGACCTTCCAGTGAATAGAGTAAACAGGAAATACATACTTGGTAATTTAAAACTGAATGATATCATATAAGCTCCTTTGACTAAGTTGTAAAGTTCTCTGAATTAAAGACCATGCTTTATTCTTTCTATACTTTGCACATAGTAAGACTCAATAATGTTTACTGAGTAAAATGATATAATAAATTATGATTATCATGCTACATTTGAAAGCTCCTGAGAAAATTAGTTTGCTAGGACACCTATGATAATAGAAATGCTATATGTTGTGTTCTGGAAGATTTTCTGTTCTGGGTATTTGTATAGGATAATCATCATGAATAAAATTAATTGTGATTCAAATTAGATGATTTGTATAGGGTTTTGGGATTCAAAATTGTTTATGGTATCAATTAATTGGGATATAATTTTGATCACTTTGGTGGAATTGTATGTTATATGGTATTCTCCATATACAATAATAAATTCAAGAAAAACTTTTTTTTTTAGAGGTAAGAGATGAAAAGTTTAAGAAATTCATGGTCGTTGCCCCTAATAAGCTAACTATAGAGAAAGAAAGTAAGACATCAACAAGTAGCTGCTAAACATATTACATGATAAGTCCATTAGGAAATTATGAAATGAAGTTCTAGATGGGGCATTAGAAATATTTATTACTAACTGGTGATGGGGAGGGGATAAATCACTAATATCAGACGTAACATTCCTAACTCACTATCAATAGACTCATCTACTATGAGCCACTTTCTCTTAGTGTTGATGATCAGATTTTTGTTGAATCATTCACCTGGATTACATTATGATAAATTGTATTATATTTGCAAGATAGCTGGTTGGGGCTACACTGTCTGGCCTTGGAATATTTGAAGCAATTTTCTCCCTCCTCTAATTCCCCAGTATGCCATAAGGACATTAGTTTCATTAGCATCATATTTACCTGAACTAAATGAATGCATATGTTTACAAGCTTGATGCAAACTCTTTCTTTAGAAAGTTTTATCTTTGGAATCATAATGTTATATAACATGGAGATTTTTGTTTCATATTTTTATATGTGCTAGAAGAGGGTTAGTTTACAAGATTAAATGAGGCAAATTGAGAATGATAGACTGTACACACACATACACATTTAATTCTCAGGGCTGATTTTAGGTTTATTAGCCTTCATATTTTTCTATTTATATTACATATGCCACATATATTCATGAGGGTGGAGAAAACATATGATAATTAAATTTTAGAGGTTAGATATCATCAAGAAATTTTAGATGTCATCTAGTTCAACCTCTTGAATTATTTTCCAAAACCTCTGACAAGTAATCATTGAACTGCTGGTGCACACTCAGTAATGGGAGCTCTGTTTGTGATTCCATTGTTAGATGATCTTAATGGTTAAAACATTTTCCCCATATATTGAACTGCTAAAATCTACCTGCAGGCAATCAATTGAACCTGTGTCATGTGCCAGACACTGCACTAGGTGCTGGTTATAGAAAGACAAAAGCAAAACAGTCCAAGCTCTTAAGGAGCTTATATTCTAATAGAAGAGACATATACATATATAGGAATATGAAAATATATATTTTTGTATGTATATGTATAAACATACACACACATAAAACACATATAAATATGTGTAGAGTAAACTTGGTAGGGGAGGAATTAGCAGGAGGGAAGATAGGAAAATTCTCATGCACAAGAAGGCATTTGAGTTATGTCTTGAAACAAACAGATTTTTAAGAAAATATTAGGAATTCTAGTCATTTGTGACAACTAAAGGAAAAAGTATGAAGATGAGAAATGAGTCATATATTGAAATGAGAAATGGAATGTCAAGTATTTGGAAGTAGACTAGTTCTGCACCTCAGAGAATATATATACAGGGAAACCATTTGCAAAAGATTAGGAAAAGGTAATAGGATAGGGTTTGATAGTAAAAACCTTTAAATATCAACCAAAATAATTTATATTTGTTTTTGGTTATGTAGAACACTGAAATTCATTAAGTGAACTTTGGAAAAATAACAATATTAGATATGTACTTGAAAATATGATTATAAGTAATAGAAATTATATACTAAATAAAGATATTGCTTTTTCAATTCCTGCTATTGATAATGGCCATAGATATTCTCCCTGAAATAATATACAAAATGTCTTTTCTATATGAAGTGATCTATATTTTTGAAGACAGCAATCATGTAATCCTTAAAACTTTCTTTCACAGACTTAACATCTTTGGATGTTATTCTAACCATTCTGGTTATTTTTCTGTGATATGCACAAATTTTTCAATATAATCTTGAAAGATGATACTAAGAACTAAACATAAAACTCACAATGTTTTCTGACAATCAGAGTATTTTCCATATTGCTCTTCTGATATATTAATGCAACCTAAAATTACAGCAACTTTGAAAAAAATCATAATTTGAATTGTTATCAAGATAGTTATTAATCTTGTGCTTATTTAAGTTTTTTTTCCAATATGAATATGGCGGTTTTCTATTTTATTCTTGGAGCATATCAAGGCAGCTTGCTATACAAAGGGTTAACTGAGAGTTGGGTAGGAAATGGGCTACAAAGCATGATCTAGTGGTGAGTATAAAAGTCCAAGACCAGCAGAGAGCCTTTTCATTTGGAGTAAGACTTCTTTCCTTCATTCTATCCACTAACAGAAAAGCCAATAATCTCTTTACCATTTGTTGGAATGAAACTGATGTATAATCAGCTGGATCTGAACCCATCTTATGAAATAGGGAGATAAATTTGTGTGTATGTGTGTGTTTATGTGTATGTGTGTGTGTGTGTGTGTGTGTGTGTGTGTGTGTGTGTGTGTGTAAGAATGTAAGAACAGAAAGATATGAAGGAGAAAGATTCGAAAACAAGTGCTTAGGTTAACACATAAGGATTAAGCATACTATGAATGGGACAGGAAGAGTAAAAAATGTAGGGTAGTCAGGGGCCATTGAGAATAATGGATTCTTGGTTGCTACAGATATCTTCTGGTGACTCTTATGGATGTGAGTCATTTGGTACTTAAATGGATTTGCACTTATTGGGAATGGCCTGGTGCCATCTAGCTCCTCTTACTCATCTTGGCCTTCAGTTTTCTTTCAGTAGATCAGGAAAGATATATTGTAAAAGGACATCATGAGGAAGACAAAGGGAACCCAACAACAATAATGATAAATTTACATATTATATAATGCCTATTTAATTTTCATAGTGATAAAACATTTTGAGGAATAAAATATAAGTGATTGAAGATAACAGATAAGATAAAAGCATGGTATCACATATATCTGTATTTTATAGGCAAATCTTTATATATCCTCAGATTAAGTCAGTTTAAACACAAGTAATATATCATTTACTAGTCTTATGTTTTCATTATGATCAATAAAAGTAGGGAAAATATTAAGTAAATATCTTAAATTTTTATCACATTTAAAAAAAAAGTATACTTTTCATGTGTATGATACTTCACCTACTAACACTGTATAGCAAAAAGATATTTTAGTTATGTTTTTATGATTGATATGGAAGTAACAATCCTCTACAGAAACTATTTTATGTAGTATTTTTTGTTCATCACAGAGGTTTCAGAGAGTGTTAGATCTCTCCTTGAAGAAAAAGGAGACATTTAATATTTCCTTTATTTCTATGCGTTGCAGAAAACATTTTCTCTAAAGAAGCATAAGGAGTGAAAAAAATTATGACATATGGAAGAAAATATTGAGTTTATAAATGTTTGATAATCTGTTAAGTGATCTGTAGATAAGTATCTGAATTTCTTGTCTCAATAGCAAGGTTAGTGGTCTTTTTTAAAGCACATACAATAATAGAAATATATAGTCTTTTAAAAGAGACTGAAGGTGAAACTTTGCTATTTCTGTGGTGGTAGATTTAGTCCCAGAAGATAAATGTGCCATTCAGTTTCCCACAGCTATGCATTCCAGGAGATATTGTATGCATTTGGCTGGTGAGCTACTTTTTTCTTCACTTGGAAATTGTTTTGAGTTTGGAATTTGCTGTTTAGATCATGATTCACATCGCCAGAATAGAATTAAGGAGACTCTTCTAGGTACTTGGCAGAGTTAGGAAACATTTCCATATATAGATAGAAAACCTTTGCCACCCATTTTTGGCTTGAGGAAATGTTATTTTAAAAATTCAGTTTCCAATGACTTTTTGCTCAGGAGCCATGGCAAGAACTATGAATTTATATATCAAATAAGAGTTGATGTTCTTGATCACCTCTTTTTTGCTATTTTAACCTATCCATACAAATAGTCTCCTCCATCCCTCACTGGTAGCTCTAAAGGTATAGCTATATTTTTATTTGGGATTAGAAGAAAGAAGGATGATGACCACTCCTAATTCCATACTGGTCCTCATAGGTCAGGAAATATCTGAAAATAGGTGCTCTTCTCTCCTCCCAATAGAAGTTGCCTTAACAGCTCGAGAAAATGACCAGGAACTATTAGCAACTATAGGACTGTGGGTCTGTAGGGCTTACTTTATTATTGGTTTCACTTTTTAGAGTATATTTGGGATTTGGTCTTAGGAGGGCATTGGTGGGAATATAGCAGCAGGGGTTATTAGCAGAGCTAGAATTAGCAAGGCTGGACATCTGGAGGAGGGCTTGCTTTACTCCTTGATCTCACCTCAAATGGCCCTCTGTATTGCCACTCCCCTCTCTCAAATAAAATTGAAATAAAAGGAAAAATGCTGAATTTGTTTTTGCTAAGAGACATTATGGCTAGTTACAATTCTGGTAGTTAGTATAATATATACCCATAAAAAACCACAGGATCATAGAAGTGGAACTGGAAGAGACCTTGGAGTTCATCTAGTTTAGTACTCTCATTGTATGGTTGAGAAACTGAGGCTGAGACAGATTAAATGAATTGCTTGAGTGTAAGAGGTAACATTTAAACCCAGATCTCTCGGCTAGAGTCAGTGCTCTTTTCATTATGATAACAATACTAATAATTAATGATAATACTTAAGTTAGTATTTACATAATACTTTAAGGTTTGGAAAGTGCTTTATAAATACTATCTAATTTTATCTTCATAGCCAAAGCTGGGAGGTTAGTGTTATTATCACCTCCATTTTACAGATGAGGAAATCGAGGTAGAAGTTAAGTGACTTGCCAGACTAATCATTTAACCTCTAACTACCTCAATTTTCTCATCTGTTACCAAAACAGTGATCACATCTCAATCCTCATTCTAAGACCTTTCTGCAGCCTTTGACAGTCTTTATCACCTTCTTCCACTTGATAATGCTATTCTATGTAGATTTTTGGCACATCACTTTCTCTTGGTTCTCCTCTTATTATTTGACCAGTTCTTAATCTCTTTTGCTGGATCTTCATCCAGATAATTGTTTCTAACAATAGGTATCCCACAGAGTTTTGTCCTGGGTCCTCTTGGTGATCTCATCAGCTCCCGCGGTTTCTCTTTCAAGTCTCTTTCTCCAATCTAGTCCATCTTCCATTCAGTCACCAAAGTGATTTTTCCTAAAATGCAGGTCTGACCATATCACTTCCCCAATTTAATAAGCACCAGTGCCTGGCTCCCTATTGCTTCCAGAATCAGATACAAAATGCTGTTTGGCATTCTAAGCTCTTCTTAACACAGTCCCTCTTACCTTTCCAGGCTTCTTATGCGTTACTCCCCAACATATACTCTTCAAACCAGTGGCACTGGTTTCCTGGCTGTCCCACAAGCAAGACTGTCCATTTCCTGGCTCTGGGGATTTTCTTTTGTTATCCTCCATGCCTGGAACAGTCTTTCTTCTTATCTGTCTGCTGGCTTCCCTTAAGACTAAACTGAAATTTCATCTTCCAAAAGAAGCCTTTTAATTCTATAACTTTCCCTTTTTAATCCCCCATGTCCTCCATATAACTTGTTTGTACATAGTTATCTCTTTCATATCATGACTTTCCACCCCTTCACTGATCCAGTTCATGGAT
Organism: Sminthopsis crassicaudata; assembly: GCF_048593235.1. NCBI lineage: Eukaryota > Metazoa > Chordata > Mammalia > Dasyuromorphia > Dasyuridae > Sminthopsis > Sminthopsis crassicaudata. The sequence continues at coordinate 406,828,669 of NC_133619.1, read as the reverse complement.
CAGCATGAGAAATTTAATGGGAATTTTTGGAGAGTTTTGCAGAAACCACAGATAACCTAGAAAGTCAACAGACAACATAGAAAATGTTTAGAAACTCAGAAATGCATAAAGTATTTGTATACTTTTGTATAATATCAACCTAAATTTTATAATGAGCTACTATAAACAGCCAATGAAAAAATAAAAAAAATTCAGAATTCTTTGGTATGGAGGACCAAAAATTTTCACATGGATTTTCCAGCTCATGGGGGTATCATGCCCCTAAACATGTGGAAGGGATAACTGTTGTTGTTTGCTTGTTGTCTTCCCCATCATATTGTGAGTTCCTTGGAGTCAGGGACTGTCTCTTATCCCCAGGGATTAGCACAGTGTCTGGCACATAATAGACACTGTTTATTAACCAATTTATAAATGTCTGAGAATGAATTTGAATAATGGCAAATTTTACACACTCGAGGATATTTCTTAAAATCAATTCTGATTTTAACCTACTTGTATATGGCAGCTAAGTGACGCAGTGGATGGAATACTGGATTAGGAGTCAGGAAGACGAGTTCAAATGCAACCTTAGACATTTATCAGTTATGTGATCCTGGGCAAGTCACTTAAACTCTGCCTTAATCTTCTAATTTGTAAAAAAGGGGACAATAATTAATTAGATTTATTTACCTGGGTTGTGGTGAGATTAAAATGGGATAATACCTGTAAAGATAATGCAAATTATAGCTATTATAATAAAAATTTGACAAATAAGGTAAATCTCTCTTACCCAAACCCTACTTTGTGTGAATATTAGTATGGAGGCAGTTAGAAGGCATTTTAAAACTCCTTTTTTTCTTAAACTATACTTCATATTTTCTATGCAGAGTGTGAATTGTATAGAAAATTGAGGAAAAGACTATCATTAGAGACACAAAGAAAATGAAGTATCACCTATTTTTTGGGAACTGAATTAGAACTGAGAAGGTTTTGAGTTCTGTGTAGTTAGCTCTGTAATGGATTACATAAGGAAAACTACATCAGCATGGATAAGGCTGAATGGTGGGAGGGATGATGGTAATCATAATGGTAGCTAACAATCATCTTGCATTGACTATTTGCCAGTCACTGTCCTTAGCTACAATTATTACCTCATTTGATCCTCACAACAATCCGGAAACTGAAAGCAAACAGAAATAAAGCGATTTGCTTTAGGCTTACATCACTGGTAAATAATCTGAGGTGGGATTTGAACTCAGTCCTTCCTGAACTTCCTGACTCCAAGCCTGACATTCTATTCATCATGCCACTTTGTTGCCTTATAAATTAATATAAAAGGATTGGCCTTAAAAATATTTTCAAGTATCTAAAATTTACCTTTGATGTGTTATTGAATTATTTTCCCTTCATGATGGAAGATCATTTTCCTGACCACTTGCAAAATTTTGTGTTTGTCCTTAAAATGATTAAATTTGACCACTATTCTGATCTACTTGGAAGGATTAATTTTTCTCCCTCTTCTTCTCCTACCTTTTTCTGGCCAACAATTTGCATATTCTTTTCATTGAGAAGTCCAGGACAGTTAAAAAAATAATATTTTTTGCACTTTGGTGTTTTTTTTTTAATTTATTTAGTATTTTTACTTGTTAGTATTAAAGTTTTAAGAACTATTCTTTTGGGAGACCTGTTAGCTTTAAATGATCTCTGCCCATCCTGTCTTAAAGACAGTGACTTGTATAGAATGTGTGTGTGTGTGTGTGTGTGTGTGTGTGTGTGTGTGTGTGTGTGTTAAATGATGTTGCCTTTTACTTTAATTAAGTCAAATAAATTTACCTTCATTCAGCATTTTTGTGTTTCAAATTTCTCAATCTGTCCTTCACAACATCTCTTTCTTTAGAAAGGTTCTCTATCATGAATTAAAATTTTCCTACTCTGCTAATTAGAAAAAAAAGTATTCAGAGATAAAATGTCTAATTTCTTATTTTACAAATGAATTAATTTTTTATTTTATATATTATACTTTTATTCTGAACCTTTCTGAAGTGTCTTGTTGTTCCATGATTTCTGCAGAGTCTACAGGAATCTGGTTTATATTATTTTATTTGTATTATATTATTTGTAGATCATAAATTCTGAGTTGAAAAGGATAGAAACTATCTTGTATAATTTCAGTTTGCAGATGAAGACCTGAGGCATAGCTATTTCAATGTGTCCAATTGGGGTCCACAGGTACTAAGTTATATTCATCATACTCTGTTTCAATTTGAGATTTAACTCATTCTTCTATTTTTAGGACCAGTTGATATATCTGTTGACAAGCAGAACTTCTATTGATGCTTTTTCTCTTTCTATCTTTTTTGGTGTTTCAGCCTTTTTCTTGGATTCTCTGTTCCTTTTTGGCTCTCTTCACTCTCTGGTGGGCAGACCTTTGAGGCTGGTAGATCCTGTGGGCAGAGGCTGCCAGGTCCTGTGGGCAGAGGCTGCCATAGCCTATTTACTTTGGAAGATATGTTGATCATTGTTTGGATCCCTGCCCTGAATAATCTTTGAGAGATTTCTGGTAATCCTAGACAGTTTTTCAATTTCCTTTCCTTTGGGCTGAAACAGACACACCCAACATATTTTCAAATTCATCAATTTGTCCGACTTTTCTTCTTTCTTAAAATGGAAGACTATTCCTATTCTAGACTCAGCTCTTAGGACCCAAGTCTATGAGTCTTCTTGTATTTTTTGTCATAGGGATGAAGATATAGGTGGTTAAATGAGTAGTCTATGTATTAATGTTCTTTAGTATTAATTCTTGAAATTTTTAACCTTGCTAAGAAATGGTTGATGATATCATTGGGTCTATCTTCTAATTCTGTGAATTTAGCTCTAATTACTATACAACTGGCTCTTATTTCCTTTTTTTAATGTTAAAAGTTTGAAGAGGTTAACAGAAAGTGACTCCTTCTATCTTGCTGGTCATAGGATTTTGCCTGGTAGTGTGTGTGAAGGGAGGCCAAGATGGGCCAAAGGAGGGGAAGCCCTCATATCTCAAATTCCTTGTTCTCCATCCTCAGAATTTCTTGACTACTGCTCAGAATCAACCTATCTCTGACCTTCAGCTATTGAACTTGAAAAAGAAAAAAAGGAAAATATTACAAATCAAACATGTTCCTTTTGGGCCTTCCTTTTTCTACCCAAACCTCTGATATACTTCTCCGACTGTAATCTTCCATTTTCATAATTTAACTCTTTCCTTCCTCCCTTTCCACTAAGCCTCAGGTGAAAAATATGCTTGATTAAGTTGTGAATAGTTTGTTACAAGATAATATAAAACAAAAAGATTGGACTAGAAATCACTAGATAATCTCCAAAGCTCCTTCCAGTAATAACATTCTTTGATTCTAAAAATGTTACTCAGAAGGCAGAAAATAGCATTGAAGTTTGTTCCTGATTCTTTGTTCACAGTGCTCATTAGGAAACCCTCTTAGGTTAATGGCCAGATATAGGTTGTCTATCACTGATCTTATATTAGCCCCAACTGCAACTTCACTTGTACCATACTAATTTTCATATTAATGAAAATCAAGGATAATTGTATTTGGGTAGACTGGGGGAATCTACTGAATTGGAAAGGTATTAGAGAGAATGAATAACTATGACCATGCCTCATATACTACTTTATATTACCCCCTCTATTCTGACTCCTGGTACTTCATGGAACACGACATCATGACCTGGCATGAAGTTTGACCTTGGAGGAGGAACTTGGACAATTAAATCTTCCTCAAAAGACCTGTCTTCAATCTGGTACTAGCCTGAATGCATTCTTCAGTGATTCACTAACCTCACTCCCTTATAATCTGTCTATTCCAAAGACTCTGAACTCTTGTCTGCCAATTTACCATCCCATACCTCCTACACTTTTACTCCCTACAGCTCCAACCACCATTCTTCCAGTCTCTCGGGCTCACAATCTAGTTGCCAACTTTGACTTCTCATTCTCTCTTTAGCCCCCATATATAATCTTTTGCCAAGTCCTGTTGATTCTGCTTTTTCAATAACTGTTGTATATGACCACTTTCTCTTCTCTTATACTGCCATCATCCTGGTATTAGTCTTTATAACTTAGCAACTGAACTACTGCAGTATTGAACTTTGATGCCTAATGTTTCTCCCCAACCCAGTTCCTCTTTCATAAAAATGATCTTCCTAAAGTGCACATCTCACCGTGTCATGATCTCCTCTTCAATAAACTCCAGTATCTTCCCATTTCCTTTAGGATCAAATATAGAATCCTCTCTTTGGCCTTTAAAGTATTCATGACTTGACCCCTTCCTATTTTCCAGTCTTCTTGCACTTTACTCTTTTTTAAAAATTTTTTTATAATTATAACATTTTCTTTGACAGTACATATGCATAGGTATTTTTTTGCACTTTACTCATATACTACTTCACTTTACTAGTGACACTGACCTTCTTACTTTCTTCATACATTCACATTCATATTAATTAATGTCAATGAGCAAAGTGTCATGCTAACTTTTGTCAAGTTATCTGAAATTCTTTATCTAGTTATTCTCATTCATTTTTCCTTTTACCTTTAACCAATTCTTAGGTCACATAGAATGCTTAAAATCCAATACCAGCTAATATCCTGCATTAGACAATAATGGGTAGTATATTTGCTAAAGGATCATCCTGAAAGGTCTTGGTAATAGTAATTGATTAACTTAAGTAGTAATAATGAAAATAACAACTCAACAGTTACTGAGCTTGGTAATGTAAGACATCATACCTTGCTAATGATCTTTGTTATTAAGTTTGTGGCTATCTTGCTAATTTTACTTATATTCAAAGTTTTATGGGGTTTTGTTGTTTATTTGGTCACAGATAATATTATCGTGTTATTTTTGTTTACATCTTCAATTTTCTATTGGGATCCTCCTTTGGCAGATGCAGATCAATAAGTATTCTGAAATTTAGAGTTTTAGGAAGTTGCCTAGGGGCATTGATTTGGTTAAATGACTTGCTAGGGGAGCACACAACCAGTTTTTGTCTTTCTGATACTGAGATCAGCTTTCCACCTACTACTACATTATTCTACATCTTGCTCTTATTTTAGGTAGTGGTATGTAAAAAAAAAGTGCTGATATAATAATTATAATGAAAGTGAAAGACCAATTCTAACAGATTTGATAGTTCTAAATTTAGTTCTAACAGCATAAGTGAGGTGTTACTAATTAAATTTAGTAATTGTTATTCCTTTCTGTGGCTATTAGCTGTTAGTTTGGGAAAATACATGCACTTTTTTTCTTTTATTTAGCCTTTATTTCTCTTTTTTTCCTTCATTTTTAATTTTTAGAGGAACTGATGCAAATATAATAAAGAGAAATGATTGTATGATAAAGAAATTTTCCTGAAAGAAAATAAAAAGGAGCTGAATCTACATCTATGAATTGGAGATTTTTCTGGAGGACAACAGACTGCTTGTTATCATTGCTTCATGATTAAAAACCTTTCTAAAATGACTGGATTTAATGAGTTCACAGAATTCTTGAGGTTAAGTAGTTAAAAAGAAAATGTAAACAGTTTACATTTTCTTTTCCCCCCAAAAGATGACCTTTTTGTTTGTTTGTTAATTTTCCCATTAGAACTGTTCAGGATGGAATTTCTAATGTTTCTAATATATGAGATATGAAAATTTGGGTAGTAAATATGGAATTATTGGTGATCTTTATTGAGCTTAATGACAATAAACAGTGAGAGGTTTTACCAACACTTTGCTTGCTTTTCCTCATTAGGTACTGTGAGCCCCTTGAGAGCAGAAACTCTCCTTTGCTTTTCTTTGTATCCCTAGGGCTTAGCACAGTTTTTGGCACATAGTTCAAACTTAAGAAATGCTATTTGATTCTATATACATATAGTCTGGACTGATTTTTCATTAATATAATGAATGATCAATAAAGGATATTGATTTCTTCAGATACACTGGTTCCCAGTTTAGTAGTTAAGATCTAAAGAACTGATAAAATTTGGCAGAGTATAAGATAATAGATTCATAGATTAAGAGTTAGATTGGACCTTAAAGGACATTTAAGACTACCCTTTCATTTTACAGATGAAGAAACAAAGAGGTATAGGAAAGTGAAGGGACTTGTCCAAACCACTGAGTTAGGAGGTAAAAAAAAAATCAAGATTTAAACCTTGGCCCTTAAAACTCAAGTCTTTTGACTTCAGAGCAGCTTTTTACCTTACTACACTACCTTACTTTTAGGGCTTAGCTAGAGGAACATTTCAATTAAGTGACTTGTGCAGTATTATTCAGATATTAAATGTCAGAGATAGGATTTATGTATTTCTGGCTCCAAGCCCAGTACTATACCACATTATCTATCAATCTGAATTGTACATATGTAAAAATAATAATTTGAAGTTCAGGATTCCATAGTGATAGAAGAATAATGTATGGTATGGACTCTTCACTTTTAGGTCCTTAAAAGTAACTACTTATAATGGAAATTGTATTTTGAACCTGTGACTTTGATTAAAGAATCACAATGTTGTCTTGACTATATAGTAGAGTGAATGAAAAGAAAGCAATTTTTTTCAAATGTAACATTCCTAAATTTTTAAAATGTAATTTTAATTAGCTTTCAAGTATGTATGGAAGTGATACTAATCATTGCTAATGATACATATCATTTGTGGTACTACACACACACACTCACACACACACACATTCTACTCCCAATGTCTTGACCTGACATTCAAAACATTGCATCTTTTTTCGTGGCTTCTTCTAACCAATATTTTCTCTTACCACTCTCCAGTTTATCTATTTTGCTTCATTAAGCCTAGGCTTGTGTATAATTGATGTTCATCACTATACTTTCGGTCATATTGTGTCCTTTTTTTAAGTGGATATCGACTTCTTCCTATTCTTCAAAGGCCCAACATAAAGTCTTCCTTATAGACTTCTTTTATTCTCATCTCACCATTTTCTTCAGCACTTAGGGATCATCTTACCATTTAACATTCAGGCTGAAGTGTTCTCCAATTTCACAGATTGGCCTCTGAAGTTTTAAGGTTCTCAAAAAATTATATCTTATATTTCTTTGTGTTCCTAAATGTGCCTAGCACAAAGCTAGGAACACAGTCTATGCATAATTAATAATGGTTGACTTTACTTGACTATGGATGGAATCATTAATTGCTCAGGGACTGGAAATAATCATATTACAATTGTGTGCCACACTTTCTGCATTAGAGGGAATTTCCATTTGTATTGCCATAGAGGAGCCTCTTGGGTATTTACTTTTAGATGAGGAAGGAAGTAATGACACAATTAGTCTGAGTTAACTTGCAGCAAATCACAAATCTTTATAACATAAAACAGAAGGAGTCTATTAGGGATCTTAATTATTTTGTGGTTCATAAGTAGAATTTTCTTCATTGTTCTCTTATTGCTTCAGCATTTGATGAAAATTGTAGGTAAAAATCATCTTTTTTTTTATTTAGTGTAAGTTGTGGATCTAACCATGCTTTGGATTAGAAGCAGGTTTTTCTCAGCTAATTATTTTGGGAAACTCAGGGCAGGCATCTAATTTCTAAGTTATCCTTTTGATACAGCATGATACAGTCACTTTTTTAATATGGAAAAAAACATATAAACAGATCTGAGACTCTTTTTAAGCTACTATGCATAGAAGTGAGGTAGTTATTTGTAATGCTTAGCCTGAAAATTATTATTATTATTATTATTATTATTTGCGAAGCAATCGGAGATAAATGATTTGCCCAGAGACAACACAACTAGTAAGTGTCAGGTGCCTGAGGTAGGATTTGAACTCAGATCTTCCTGACTTCAGTGATGTGCTATATCCACTATACAATCAAACTGCCCCAGGAAATTATCTTTAACTACACATACATTTTCTTATGTCGTACAAGTTTCTACTTAAGCAGAAAAGCAGAAATCCCCCCCCAATTACATGGGTTATGAAATTAATTTCTTATTAAGAGTAAAGTCTAGACAAAACAAAAATATATGCAGAAAAATATACAATTTGGGGGAGGAAAGGTTGTTCTGAAGTGTGATGTTTACATTTCTAAATTTTACTACTTAAAATTGAAAATTTCACATATTCTGAAAATTGCAAAATGATTTTCTTAATCTGGGGAGACAGAATTGCATTTGGGAGCAAGATATCATAGTTCTGGGTACTAAATTATCAAACTGGAAGACTTTATTGTTAAGCTCTTGGCAAGAACTGTGCTCCAAGTGTATAGAAACCTATAATATCATTAATTCTTTTTAACATCTCTCATATATGAACTATCCATTCTTTTGATTGTATCTTCCTTTGATCATTGCAGCCTTTTCTTCATTTTTCTCTCAAGTCATGATTTTCTAGTCAGTTTCGTATGTCACACCTATCTATCTGTATCTCCCTGTCTCTATCCATCTTGTATCACAGTATGGATTAAATGAAAATTTCTTGCTTAAAGTTTATGCAAACACACCACAAATAATCATTTAAAAGATACTCCTAATCATTTCATATGTGCTTTGGAGGAACAGGAATAGCTCCTACTCCTGTAGGAACAGGAGATCTCTGTTCTCCATGTGCTAACTACAATCTAATAGAAGAGTTGAGTACACAGATAACTTTACTACAAACTAGAATATGATGAATACATAGAAGTACAAAGTATTATGAGACTTCTTTAAGCTGGAAGAATCAGGAAAAGCTTTATAGAAGAAGAAACTTTTGAACTAAGCCTTTTTAAATTAGGATTTCAGCAGATGGGGTAGAGAGAAAAGAAGGAAAAAGGCAGAGTGTAGCATATTTGTTTGGATTGTAAAGTAGATGGGAGACAGAATAATAGGATATAAGTCTGGAAATGTAGGTTAAGTGTAGATTATAGAGAGCCTTGTACCAGGATAAGGAATTTATACTTTGCATTTTATCCCTTAGGCACTAGGGAGTCAATGAAGATTTTTAGGATGTAAATGTGTGTACATTGCATCTTTAATACTAATATAATTATATGGAAAAGAAAGATCAATGTAGGCTCCTCTATTGTGAAGTTTGTATGATCTGTCACTATAGTTTTATTTAGTTACCATTTATGTTCCCAATTTCTGTATCAACAACCTCTATGTATTTCACTTGTTTCATGGCTTTTCAGTTTTAAAATGAAGCTGAAATAGTATGGACTCATATTCTAATTCTGAATTTTATACAATGTCTAATACCTTTTGATAATGAAGGCTTATTTCTAGGCACAAAAAAGGAAAAAGAGGAAGAGGAAGAATTATAATAAGCAAGAATTAGCTGTTAGAAGGGCAGACAGCCAAGGAAGGCAATAATAGATAAATCTGCTCAAGGTACATCTTGCAAGGAATTGGGAGGAATAGCTACACTGGTTTCTAGATTTAGAAACTTTTCTGGCTCATTTGGAAGAACTATTTGGGAGGAAGGATGTCTCTGTAGACATTCTTTCTTGTGGATCAGGTCTTATGATTCAAGTTTGCGTGGGTGAGATATTAATACTGTTCCCAAGGGATGGATTGCATGACTCTGTTTCTAAGAAGAAAATGTTTTGAGCGATCAACATCCATATTTATTACTGAAATTTCATTAGGGTTATGTAGTTCTTTAGGGAGTGACCAGAATAGATAGTTATAATTAGCACTGATGTAGCTGTGGTTAGGTCATATGAGAATGGAATAATAATACTTTGCACATAGTAGGTTCAAGAGGGAGAATCATAGAATGATAGATCTAGAATTGAAAGAGATTTTAGAGGCCATCTGGTACAATCTACTCAATTTACAACTGAGGAAATTGAAGTCCAGAGAGATCGTGACTTGTCCAGAGACATCCAATGAATAAATGCCAGGGGGCAGAATCTGATCCTAAGTTCTTTATCCCCCAGTCAGTGTTCTTTCCATTATACCAGAGGCAGTATATGTAAAGAATTTCATTGAACTTGGAAAAAAAGGAAAGGAAATCTTTTTAGACTAAACATGAACTTTTTTAATATGAAAAATGCAATGGTACATACTTTAATAACTTGAACTTTAATAAAGAAGGTTGTGAAGGCATGTATGTAAATTTCCTCATTGTATTGTCTCCTATATACATACAAGATGCTGATATATCTTTAGGCAGTATGATATAATAGAAATGATGCTGGATTTTGTCTGTGACCACGGACAAATTGGCACTCTTGGCTTTGGTTTTCTCAATGGCAAAATGGAGTTTGTTGTCAGTTGGGAGTTTTTTTCAGAACTAAGAGATTTATAAGTTGAAAAGTTTTATGAATATGTTACATGTAGATATAAAAATAAATTATAAGTGCATGTGCTTGTGTATATTCATATCCATATATATTATTAAGAGAAGTAAAATAACTGACAAGTTATATTCAAATATGTCTTTAAGGAAAATTTTTTTTTTACTTACCTTGCTCAGTAAACTGTGCTGCCAGATAAACATTCAGAATGATGTATTAGCTCTTTGGTTCAGACAAGCATTTTGTTCCCAATTAGATTATCATTCACTTTAAATGGCTTAAATGTCTTGGCAAGGTTAAATCTTCTTGGCTCTGTATTCAGTGGTGCTGATCAAGTGAATGCTGCTATTTTTTTCTTCTCCCCACAATGCTGTCCCAACTGTGAAGAAGTTGAGAGTAGCTCCCCATTGATTACTGGCACAATTAAGCCTGTCTTGTCCCATTTACCAGGAAATTTTTGAGGGGAAAAAAACCAAAACTAAACTAAATGCTAGACAGTCTTGGAATTGAATGCCTTTGATAAATATTCAAAATAATATGAAGAAAATCCACATTGCCATAGTTGCTCCAAGGGCAAGCTTATGGGGTAACACTATGTAACTTTCTAAAAAGTAAAACTGCTTTGAAAGTACATCATTGACATGGCATTGGATTGACTTTTCTCTTTAACTTTTCCCAGTATCTGTATATGATATGCTTATAGGAATAAAAGTTCAATTATATCAATACAAAGTGTGCTTGGAATTTATATTTAAAAGACTGAATTTATTGGAGAACCAATGTTTCATTTGACTTCAAACTAGGGGAAAAATAATAAGTTGAATATAATTTTACTTTAGTGAGATATGATGAGAAAAGTGTTAGATAGTTAATTAAACTTTTCATCTTTGATTTCTATTCTTTGCTTTTGCTTTGCTATTGCCCTTTGGGTAATTTTTAACTCTACTTCTCTGAAATTAGTAGTTTTCTATGAGTTACAGTCATATAGCTTTACTGGAAGAGTGGTATTAAAAAGAAATAAATTTATTTCAGAGAGAAGCTTGGGGTCATTAAAAGAAACACAAAATTTTGTAAGGAAATCCAACCTACTATCCTCCTTTCATTTAATTCTGGGTCCACCTAGCTCATTGTTCATTTGTAATTTTCTTCAAGTTATATAAGTGTGTGTGTGTGTGTGTGTGTGTGTGTGTGTGTGTCGTGTGTGTTCTGTAGATTGTTCATTCAATTATATGTTATAATCTGGACAATAAGCATTTTTAATCCACTTGTTTTTTCCTATGTGGTTAGTTATATGGAATTCTTTTGAAATATTTTACCTATAATTTTGGAGTCTGCTTTGTTCTGGAGATTGGTGTTAGGATTACTAGGTGAGAACTCAGGTTGTCTGGACAATTACAAGGTGAGAACTCAGGTTGACCTGACAGTTCTCTGGCTCAGACCTGTAAAGGGAGTTTACACCTTAGGAATCCTAGAAGGAGCAAGCTCATTGGTTGAAGTGGTTCTTCCCAGAAGCCCTTGCATTATCCCACGCCCATTCTTTGGGAGGATAAAAGAGGCAACATTGGGCCTGGAGAGCAGTCTGCCTGGGGAAGGATAAGAGCTGGAGGAGATTCAGAGCCAGGATTCAAGGAGAAGTCTCTGCATTACATCAGGCCTGACGGGGCTCTCTGCAGGAAGGGAAGCCACTTCTCTGGACAAGAGTTAACAGCAACTGCCTGGAGACAACGGTTCTCTACAGGAAGAAGAATCTGTTCAAGAGATTTGAGTTGACACAGCAGATCTCTTCCCAGAGAGCGATTGGCAGCTTCTGGAGACAACAGCTCGCTACAGATTGGTATAAGTAGAACAATGTCATTTCAATCAGTTAAGAAACACTTATTAAATACTATGTTTTAGGCACCATTCTAAGCACTGGGGATACAAAGAAAAGTAAAAGAGTCCCTGATCTCAAGCAGCTCATAATTTAATGAGGGGGAGAGCACATGAAAATAACTGTACAAACAAGGTAGGTAGGATAAATTGGGAATAATCAATAGAAGAAAGGAACTACAATTAAGAGGGTTTCCTATAGAAGGAGGGATTTTGATTGAAAGAAAATAAGAAAGCAATGATGAGGAAGGAGAACATTCCATTTAGAAACCAAAGTACTTCATCATCTATAGGAGATTCCTCCTTGACTTGGACTCTGCATTAGATCTCTTCTATAACAACATTGACCTGATGGATAGCTTGTGTATTCCACTGGCATCATCATGATAGCCAAATGAATCAAAGATCTCTAAACATGTTGGGTGCATCCTTTGTAGCAAACTTATTGGAAGACATAGCAAGTTCACAGTTTGAGAGTGTAAGGAGCATTGAAACTTATAATATTGGAGAGAATACTTCTGTTGGTGAGCTTGTAGATGATTCTGAGTATTTTGTAATTATCTAAATCTAGATATCTATCCATCCATCTCTCTCTCTCTCCATATATATATATATACACATATATACATATACATATACATATATATACACACACACACACACACACACACACACACACACACACATATACACATATATATCTATCTTGAGCCTTCTTGAATTTTAAGGGTCTGGATAAACTCTGGATGAAAAAGCACTAGAAAAAGCACTCTATTTCCTGGATATTGTAATTTCTCTCTTCTCCAATCCAGTCTACCCACTACTGCCAAAATGATTTTCCTAAAATACAAGTCTTCCTATGTTGTTCCCTGACTCAGGAAACTCTTAATTATTCTTTGTTGTCTCTGAGGCCAAACAAAAACTCTTTTGTTTAGCTTTTAAAACCCTTCAAACCTGGCCCCAATTTGTCTTTTCAGCCTTACACATTACTATCCTTCCTACTCTCTATGCTCCGTGTAAAATGATTTTACTATTTCTCACAAATGATATACCATCTACTGCGCCTATGTTTTTGCATTATATAAACATGTCCTCTATGTCTGAAATGCACTCCCATCTCACCTCTGCTTTTCATAATCCTTCATTTCCTTCAAAACTCTGCTCAAGTGACACCATTTTCTACCTAAAATTTTCATTGCCCTTCCCCACCCACCTTGTCCCCAACTACTAACATTCTTTCAAATTTACCTTGATTTTGGGGGAAATATATTTTTATATGTTTATATATGTACATTTAATCTTCTTTGATAGTTTATATGCTTTTGGGGAGCAGGAATTATTTTATTTTTGTGGCTGTATCACTGGCATCTAATTCAAGGGTTGGTATATAATAGGCACTTAATAAAAAATTCTTATTGATTGATGAGTTGTTGATTTATTCTTGGGCTCATGGGTTGAAGAAATGTCCTTATGATTATCTCTTTCATAGTTTTTTTGGCCATCCAGAATGTTCTTTATTTCTATTTGTGGGGATAGTTTCTTGCCTTGGGCACTTCCAGACCATTACATATAGCCAAGTATTATGTCTGTGAATTGTTTTGGATAAAGAAAATATTTGTGAGTTTACTGGGAAATCTAATTCATTCAATTGTCTGCCTTGAGGAGCAGTAGTTCTTAACCTGGGGTCCATGACCTTGTTTTTTTTTTATTATATTACTAACTGAATTTCAGTATAATTTATTTCCTTTATAATTCCATGGATTCTACTTCATGCATTTAAAATATTGTTCTGAAAAAGAATTCATAGGTTTAACCCAGACTGACAAAGGCATCTGTGATACAAAAAACGTTAAGAATCCTGTCTAGAGGTAAAGCAGGTTATGCCATTAGTGTCTGGATAGTAGTAGGTAAATATTATAAAATGACAATTTGGGAGTGGGTATTTTGTAAATCTAAATTATCAGAAAGGAAAAATGAGAGGCCTTCTGGGAAGGTTAGAGAGAATAGAGAGTTGGGCAAATGTAGTCTGGTGAAGTGGAGTGTAGGGGTAACAATTAAATGCTAATTAGTCAAATGAATGTTTTTCCTTTTCCTTCATACTTCCTCCAAGCATAAGTTTCTTTCTTTACAGTTTTCCCTTCTTCCTGATATCGCAAAGCTACAGGTGTAAAATGATTGCAAAACAGAAAGGAAATGAGAAAATGAATGAACAAATCATTTATTTAATCAGAATTCAGTTACTGAACAAAATTTATTATCCAAATTAATTTGTTTGCTAATTCCACTTCCTCTAACTGGTCTTGAGCCACAAATTTTTCACTGAGTGCCAATTGGTGTGGAGACAGGCAGAAATGGGGTGGGCTACTGCTCCCCAGAGATGAATATACATAAAAGGGCCTACAATAACTTGTGCAGAGGTCCTACCAGTAAGAGTTTTCCCAGAATGGGGAAAAATCTATTACTATTGCTCCATATAAAAACACATTCTAAATAGGTTGAAGTGGTTTGGAATGTAATATATACTATTTGAGATTCTTCCAAATTTTTTTTAAAAAGAATTTTGAAAGAAAATAGTGGTATTTCAGCATCTAGAGTTTCTCTCTCTTTCTCTCTTTCTCTCTCTCACATATACACACACAGACATAGACATACATACATATACACCTATATTTTATTTTTAAATAAATGTTTTTGGAAAAATCAGTCAAAAAACCCCTAAATTATATATGTTTCATCAAAAGTCTTTTGAGAAAAATGTACAATGTAAAGCATTAGTCACTGCCCAAAAAGACTTCCTCTAAAGAAAGTAATGCATACACACATACATATTATATGCATTTAATATATACATTTGTACATATATGTGATACATGAAGATACACAAATGTGCTTGTATTCTAGTTTCCATAGGAACATGGATTACTGTCTTAGGAAAGAGAAGTTTGCATTCTATTATTAATATTATGATTATTTTTTTTTTTGTATTTGATGACTTAGAAGCTATAGAGCTAAAATTGAAAATGTAATCCTAGGATTAGTCTTAATTTGCTATATATATGTTTTCTTCTCACTAGCTCATTCAGCAAAAGAACTTTGTTTTTGTACTTCTTTATATGCAAGACCTCTTTATTTATTGATGGCTATCTTTGATCTCCTTTGAAAATTTGAAAAAAAAAAAAAAAAGAACTGGAGGTCTTCTCAGATCTATGTCTTCTCAAACAACAGCTTTTATCAGTAGCTTGGTCAGCTGACCTGCTAACAGTTTGACTTACTTGGCAATCAATATTGACTGAGTGACAATACATGGGGAATTGGAGTCCCTACCATGGGTCATCACTTCCACAATTCCTTATAAATTCTGCTAGTGTGGACTGCTCAAGGTGAAGACATCTGAGTTTATTAATGAAATTCCTAATTTGCAATGTTTGCTATATAAGGAGAAAGAATGGTACACTGTCCTTTTTCCTTTTGAGAAACATTTTGGTTTATTGTCTCTTTTTTTTCCTTTTCTATTAAGTTAATTCTTAAGATGTGGAAGTTTACTCTTTACGACATTTCTTCATTAATGTCCTCAGGGATCTGTTGTGTAAATTCTAGTTAAAATGAACAAGAGCAGCTTTGAGGAAGGAAAAGAAGGCAAAGATATCACCACTAGCAGTATGAGCCTGAGGGATGTTCGGTATAAGCTGATCACACCCTCTTTGATTTTATATGAGTACTTTTAAAAATCTGCCCCTCTGTCTATCCATCTATGGATCTGTGGATGTATGAATGTATGAATGTAGCTATTTCCAGTCATCTTTCCACATATGTGTGTATGTATGTATGTATATATGTGTATGTCAGTCTCTCTGTCCATTTGTCTATCCATCTATACATGCATGCATTTGGCATCTCTCTCTCTGTCTCTCTGTCCCTCTATCCCTGTCTTTATCTGTTTCTGTCTGTCTGTCTGTCTTCTAGTTGGTGATACTAGGTACTGTGAGCTCCCTTTTTAACTCTCCATGCAGAATATCCATGCAAAATCTCTGTGCCTACAGTTTTGACCTCCCTGTTTTTGAGGTGGAAGTCCATAGGAAAACACGGCTGAAGCAATTGCCTGTGCTTGCCCAATCCCAGGAATGTTTCGGATGGTTATTTAAATGCTTCCAGTTGCTGTTAAAGTCACTGATAAGAGTAGAAGAGTCAGGTTAGGAGAGGATAGGGTAGGATAAAGTAGTTGAGGTTGAACTACTATTGTGAGACCTTTGTGAAAAGGATGCTTGTTTGTGTCTCTAAATTCTGTCCATACTGACTGGCATTTCAGAAGATTTCTGGAGAGTATGCAATTTACTCTTGACAGCATTATATCCTCACCTATCCCATGGGCCTTGTTATATTGTTGGAGAATAGGAGGAAAATATGGGTGAAGAATAATGAGAAATATGATTAGTGGATTATTTTGTCAAGTTTCTAAATAATGAAATTAGTTATTTCCTTTTTTCTCTTTCACATTTCCATTATAAATGTGCTTTTCCTTTTTAAAACTACTGTTGCTTTCTTTACTGGAGCTATCTTAGTGATCACCTTTTGTAGGATATTCCCAGAAGGCAGGATAGTATAATGGATACAGGGAGAGACTTGGATTCAGGAAGGTTGAAGTCTCCTCAAGAAGGATGACGCTATGACTCATTGAATGGGCTAGGGATAGTCAATTGGCCATAACTGACATCATTTATATAGTCTTGTATCCTAGCCTGATAAATATATAAGCCATTTTGGTTTTTGGACAGAGGGAAATCCTCAAATTCCTAGCACAACTAGAGGTCTTAAAATAATCTCATCTAATATGGGTGGCCTTGTAGAATGGGTAAGAATTAGGATAGATGAAAGAGTGCTGTGGGATCCCCCACCTAAGAAGAAGACTGATAGATGAAAAGATGTACATATGTTATATATAATAACTGTATGTCACATATATAGATATTACATAAACATATGTAAATAGTGCTCTATATGTCATATAGCTATGAATGTGAATTATTATTATTTCAAAGGCACTTCTTCTCCAAGTTTTATATGGACCAGAACTTTTCCCATGAAGAAATGTGGCTTAGATTGTGAGTACTCCAGGGAAATGTATCTTAATGACTTAAACTTGTGGTAACTTAAATTTAGAGTAAGATATAAAAGAGGAGGAATTGTGAACACAGAAGACAAACTTTCCATTTCAGTTTAATCAGGGCTGGCTTCTTTTAGAACATGAGGGTTGACTGTTTTAGAAGAAATTCTGTTGAATATCTCCGTAAGATATTTCTTATAACCAAAAGACAAGAGAAACATCAATTTTTCTTTTCTGGAAATCTAGTGATTAACCCCAAACTTCCTATCTTGTAGGAACAAAGAAACAAGTCCATATACCCTAGATCAAGAACCTCTTCTAAACTAGGTCATCTATTAATCCTGTCTTTAAATGGGGCACCCTTTGGCATTCTCTCTTTTAATTGTAATTCCTATCCATTTAATAGAACCACTCATATTGGATGAGATTATTTTAAGAATGTATGAATAGCAATGCAATGGTTTCTATTGATCAGACCAGGATTCAAGGCCATCTGCATGAGGTCAAAGATGGACAATTGAGGATATCCAGCCCACTCAGTGGGTCATAGAGTCATATAGATAACCAATGCAATTGGACCAATATTTATAAGTCACCTACCACATGCAAAGTGCTGTTAAAATAAATTTTAAAGTGCCACTTGTGTATTAATTAGGAGTAGGCAACACAGACATAAATATACTACAAGATATAATGTAAAGGACAAAACAGATTCAGATAAAATACTGAAAGAAAACTCGAAAGAGAAATCATTCATTGTCAAAGGACAATGTTCAAATTGTCAAAGGAGTTTAGTGGTCAAAAAAGGCTTCATGGAAGATGTAGCACTGAATTCTTAAGATAAGAGAAATTTTTCAATAAGAGAGAGGTAGAAAGTATTTTTACAATTAGGACTATGGAGATAGAAAGGATCTTAGCAATCACTGAGTACAATTCAAGTCACTTTAAAGATGAGGGAACTCTTTTGACCCAGCAGTGACACTATTGGGTCTGTATCCCAACAAAATCATAAAGGAAGGAAAAGGACCCACATGTGCAAAAATGTTTGCAGTAGCTCTCTTTGTGGGAGAAAAGAATTAGAAAAGGAGTGGATGCTCATCAGTTGGGGAATGGCTGAATAAGTTGTGGTATATGAAGGTAATGGAATATTATTGTTTTATAAAAAATGATGAACAAGCTGATTTTAGAAAGGCCTGGAAAGATTTACACAAACGGATGCTGAGCAAAACAAGCAGAACCAGGAATACATTGTGCACAATAACAGCAAGAATGTGTGATGGTCAACTATGGAAGACTTGGTTCTTCTCAGTAGTTCAGTGATCTAAAGGAATCCCAATAAACTCTAGATAGAAAATTCCATCTGCATCCAGAAAAAAAAACTATGAAGAGTGAATGTAAATCAACACATGCTATGTTCACTTCTTTTTTATGTTTTTTTTTCTCACTCCCATAATTTTTTCTTTTTGTTCTGATTTTTCTTTCCCAACATGATTTATAAAGAAATGTGTATTTTAAAAATTAATATACATGTGTAACTAAAAAAATAAAACAATTAATAAAAAATGAGAAAACAGAATTAATAGAACACTTTGCTTATTTTATCTCATTTGGTTTTCACAATAGCCCTCTGTCATATATAGGTGGTTATCCTAATTTTACAGTTGAGGAACATGAAATTGAGAGAAGTTAAGTGACTTATTCAATGTGTGAGGCAGATTCTGATTTTAGGTCTATCTGAGTTCAGATCTGAAAATGTCTGCTATGCTACCTTGCTGTGCAAATGATATGCCTAAGTTGGTTGGTTGATTGGTTGGTTGTCCTTTGTTCTTGAAAAGGACCAAAATGATATCAAAAGTTAATGTGTCGGACCGTGATTGTTTAGACCACTGTGAGCTTAGAATGCTCTGCCACAGATTGGACACACATCATCCCTATGAACATTTGGGATGGCTTCACCAACTTTGCACATTTTGCATTTCTTCTGTACTAATTCAGTTTTTCTTTGCTCATACTGATGGAATAGCAGAACCACGTTCAGTGGCTCCAAATTCTGAACTTTTATGGAACTTCCTCCCCCCAAATTAAAAGTTCATTTTTCTGTAAAGTTGTGAGAACATTATTTCAGCTGTTTTCATTTATCAGAAATGGTTAAATACAGAGCTTCTAATTAGCCTTAAGGATTTAGGAAATAGGGAGCCTGAGGCTACTTTGGGAGACTAGCTAGTACTTCATATGGCCTAGGTCTCCACCCCAAGACAAGGACAAGAACACTCCATCAAACTGACCTAGACTTATGTGCCACATGTATCCCTCCCAGTAGAAAGAATCCTAATAGTAGGAAGAATCTCTGCCCTAGGACTTAGTTTGGTGATTTGAATTGAGTACATTCTAGGCAAGGGGTTCCTTTATGCAATTAATTGGCATGAGAGATCAGGCAACAAACAGCAGGTTGGAACATAGAGTAAAGCAATTCAAAATAAAGGTAGAAAGATAGAATGATGCTATAATGTGATGGGTCATACATGCCAGGCTAAGGAATTTTTAAATTTGTTATTTAAGAGCATGAAATCTCAAACTATCCAAGTGTTGCAAATATTCGGGTCTGATCTGAAAAATGAAATGAACAAAAAAAGACCAAAAATTCAAAAATAGTCAAGATTTCAAGAGAAATATGTTTCCTGTTATATTATAGATCTCATAAATGAGGAATTAGAGAAGAACAGAGATCTCAGTGAGTGGAAACTATCATTAGATGAGCCACAGCTCTTTCTTTGGGGTGGTCATTTCTAGTCTTGCCATGGATCTGATATATCATGCATAATGGTTGGTAACTCAAAGAAAAATGATTCTGCTAATAACTTTAATGAGGATGGTGATGAGTTTGGGAGAGGGAACTTGAGGAGGGATTAGATGTCTCTCCATCTAACTCTTGTTTATTAAAAACTATTTAGTCATTGAATTATTCAAGCCCCTTTCTTCTCTTTTTCCTCCTCTTCACTCTGGTCATCTACCCTTGGGTCATTTTCCTGCTCATTGGTATTTCTATGCCAGAGTAAGGAAACAAAGAAAAATTCATTTGCAAAGAATTGCAAATTATTTTGTTTTGTTACTGTAGTAGTAACAACTTAGTTTAGGGAAAAGCTAAAACTTATATTATAACTATGGATAATTGAGAGATTAATGAATTCATTAGAACCCTTGGAATATAACCAAACTGAGTGAATATACTCATCAGATGCACAATATAAGAGCAAGAGAGAGAGAGAGAGAGAGAGAGAGAGAGAGAGAGAGAGAGAGAGAGAGAGAGAGAGAGAGAGAGAGGTCTTCTTATTTAACATGATGAAACTCATTTATTTTGGTATGGCATGTTTTGTTGTGTGTGTAAAGATTTCATGTGATCTAACATGACACAATTTCTATCAGCATTTACATAGTATTTAATACTTTTTAGTTTAAATAAGCTTCCTCAAAAAGAAAGCTATATTTAAAATTGACTATTTCAGACAAGTTCTAGTCTATGATGTGTTTCCAGAAGCCTGTGAAGGAAACTTAAGAGCATCTTGACTCAGCATATTTAGTTCTGAGCATCTTCCCCCTAATCATGTTAAATCTAGGAGGTCTCAGCCAATTAGAGTTTATGGCAACTGTTATATAAACACAGTTATATTAAAGAATGTAGATAGGTTTTTGGAAAATCAACTGCTCGTGTCTTCTTTATCGTAGGAAAAATATTTGGATTGTAGTTAGGCAGCTTTCTGATTCTGTAAATTGTTAGGATTATTCCTTTCAAAGAGATTCCTCTCTTCAGTTGTTTAACCCCCCCCACACACACACACAAAATCCCCCAAACAGCTATACACATGTAATACTGAGAGTAATGTATTAAAACTTTCAATGAATTTCTAAACCCATTGTATTAGATCCCTAGATGCTTGTAGAATGGGCAGTATGGTAAGTGGTAAGTAATATTTATTAGTGCTAAGCAAGAACCATTGGATATTATTTCTATTTTGATTTCTAGAGACATCAAATTACTGAATAACACAGATTTTTTTCTTTTTCTTTCTGCTTTCCCTTCCTTCCTTCCTTCCTTCCTTCCTTCCTTCCTTCCTTCCTTCCTTCCTTCCTTCCTTCCTTCCTTCCTTCCTTCCTTCCTTCCTTCCTTCTTTCCTTCCTTCTTTCCTTCCTTCCTTCCTTCTTTCCTTCCTTCTTTCCTTCCTTCCTTCCTTCTTTCCTTTCTTCCTTCCTTCCTTCCTTCCTTCCTTCCTTCCTTCCTTCCTTCCTTCCTTCCTTCCTTCCTTCCTTCCTTCCTTCCTTCCTTCCTTCCTTCCTTCCTTCCTTCCTTCCTTCCTTCCTTCCTTCCTTCCTTCCTTCCTTCCTTCCTTCCTTCCTTCCTTCCTTCTTTCCTTCCTTCCTTCTTTCCTTCCTCCCTTCCTTCCTAGATATTGTGAACCTTAGGAAAGAAACAACTCAGATAGGATAATCAACTGGTGAGGGTGAGGGAGAGATTGTAAATGGTTCTAAGAACTGGTGAACCAGTTGAGTGACTGGGATTGGGATTGGAAGATTTTAGGGGATCAGAGCTGTAAAATGCTTCCATGTCCCTTTGATATTGGGGAAAGCTGTTCCAGTCTGTAAGGTTTTTCCCATTTTCCTTTGGTAAGATTGGGTGAGTCTTCTATCACAATCTAAGGTATCTGGTTCTAAAAACTAGTGTCTTGGGAAGATAGCCCTTTAGAAAGAATTGGGGTGAAGTACCAAAATGTATAGGGGAACCTTTGATCTCCTGAGGACTGGGTGCAAATTCAAATTTTATAGCTGGCCAGGAACTATCAAGACTTGGTCTCCAGAGCTCCCCTCCTTGCTTCCATCCCAAAGTGGGGCCAAGAATGGGAGCTTGATTAATTTACAAAAGCAGTTTCTGTTTGTGTGTGTGAGCCTGTGTTTTAATCTTCTGTGTTTCTCTCAGTCAGCCGAATTATGAAGGAAAAGATCTGGTTATTGGTGATTTAATTTTTTTTTAAAAATATACAATTGGACTATGCAAATAGCTTTTAGCTAGAGAGAGGAAGGCCTAGTTCTGATATAGGGAAATTTTTTAACTGTCACACTAAAAAGAAAAAAAAAAACACCCTGACATTTCTTCGGACCTAGAACTGGCCAATGTGGGTCTGCAGAAATAGTTACAGAACTTCCAAAAAACATTTTAGCAGATTCTAGGGTTTTTAAAACTAAATTTTAAATTGCTTGACATTATCAGTCAGCTAAGTTGAGTTAGTCTATTGTAGTTTTAAGTAGGCCTAATTTATATGACTAAAATTTGCCTTCTGAGAGCTTGAATCTAAGCCTTACAGAAAACAAAAATGACAAAAGAAAAACAAAACAAAACAAAACAAAAATCCATAGGATTTTCTAAGCTTTTCTCTTCCATGGAGAGGCTTGTGGAATCTATCCTGGTCAGGCTGGCTGGCCTGGATTTTTCTGGGGTTTGTGCTGGTGCCCCAACATCTTCAACATGGCCCCTCCATGCTTCCTTCCTTTCCTCCCCAGCATTTCTGGCATGAAGGGTGGGCTAGTCACTGAGCCCCAAACCTGCAGCCGGACTTCTGGGTCCAAATTTCTTCAACCCTTTCCCCCAGGGCCCTAAAGTCTTTTAATTTCTTAAAGCTCTGTGGACTGAGCTTTTAAATTTTGTGGCTGTTTGTGTTTAATTTGGAATTTTGATGCTGAAATTGTATGAGATAATTATTATTAAACATGTTAAAATTGTGAACTTGTTTATTCTGGCATAAGATTTTAGAAATATGTATGCATTAATATTAAAATATTGCTACTAGAAATTTAAATCTGTATTAGATTTGACTTTAAGTTAAACTTTTTTGTTACTCTGGTAACTTACCTAAAGAGGTCACAATGTTTGTATTTCCTAATTACACCATATTGCTTTCTAAATTGCAATTGAGTAATTTGTAAAAAATGTATGAGCTGTACTTTAACATTTTGTCAGTCCTGCTGAATATGTTATACATTTTGTGAAATTTGGTTCAAAGTTATTTAGATATTACTTATATTCTGAATCTTTAAGGTTTGTCTTGCTTTCTCCTTTTAACAAAGAAGTAAAAGCAAGAAAATTTGCTGTAGAGGAGCGTGTGTAATTTAGAATAAATTGTATCTGAAAGGTGTGTAATATGTCTAAAGACAAATAAGAAGGTTTTGAGGAGGTGTCCTTCCTGAGGGAGGGAGCCTACCTCCAAAATATTCAAGTTAGGTTTTAATGAAGCCGCCAGTAGGGATGGGTGGAAGCTTTCCCCTTAGCTCTGTTGCTTTAAGATGGATTAGTAGAGTAGCACTGGAACAAATTGGTAGAGACTATTGATTCTGATAATATATATATATGTGTGTGTGTATATATATATATGTATATATGTATATATATATGTGTGTATATATGTATATATGTGTATATATATATGTATATATATGTATATATGTGTATATATATGTATATATATGTGTATATATGTATGTATATATATACATACATACTTATATGTGTATATACATATATACACATATAACACATATATATACTTCTAAGATTTTAGGAGAAATAATGGAGAGGGATTGCAAATTTGAGTGGCAATTCCATTCATCTGGATCTCTGCCCTCATCAGGGAAAGTGGAAAGAATGAATCAGTTTCTTAAGAAACTGATAACTAAATTGATGTTAGAGACTAAATTGCCTTGGGCCAAATGTTTGTCTATTGCTTAGTTTAAGAATTTTATTTGGGAAGAAAAAGGGAAAGACTCTTTTGAAACCTTCTACTGAAACAAAGGATAAGTTTTTAAGGAATCATATATATACTGGCAGTTTCCTCATCCCTTTTAGCCCTTAGGAAGCAAGGATTGCTGGCCCAGACAATACCTTTGGAGTTTGCAGTTCCTGGGTGTGTACTAAATCCTGGAAGAAGCAGAGTGGGAAGAACCTTACCAGATGTTATAGATGACTGAGATTAAAGTCTGGAGGCTAAGAACATCAGGGTTAAAGGACCTGTGGAGTAACCTCAAGAATGGACTGTTAAGGACGATTTGTAACCTCTAAAATTGACTTTGCACAAGGGCAATTAGGAATGTTTTGGTGGGAGGGGAGATTAATTGTATTAGAGGAATTTTAACAATATTGGTGTTGTACTTGTTATTTATATTTCCAGAAAAATTTATACAGACTCCTTGATTGGAGGAATTATTAATATTAATTCTGATAAGGGTTCTTTAAAGTGAAATTAGGACAGTTTATTCTATATTCTATGTGAGTTTTAATTGGTTGTATTGAATCATTTTAAAGCTGTTCACATTGTTAAAGATGGGAAATTTTGAGAACAGTAGTTTATGTCTGTTCCTTTGAACATGGTTAATATCTGAACATGTTTTGATATAGATTGGTAATTGAGCATCTTAAAGTGTAATGTTGAATTTACAACTCATTTACTCAGATATGAAGATAAGCTGTGAACTGTCTAGGATGAATCTCTTACTGTTATTAATGCAAGTGAGTGTAATCAGTACTTATTTAGGATATGTGATTCTTGAGAGAGAAATTAATCTGAAGCTTTGATTAATGAGGCTTGCTATTTGAGATAAAGTTTCTTGGGAATGTAGCTGATATTATTTGGAGTTTGAATTCAGGTGTGATTGTCTGATGGGCCATCAAGCCAATAATCCATCTAAATGAATATGCTACAAGCTACTGAATTGTTACAGGTGGAGGTTAATACTTGGGCAAGAATTGGGAGGACAACCTTACCCTCTGCTTAAGGTGGATTCACTCTGATTCATTTTACCAATAGTGTTCCTTTGACTAAGAATTCACCTGATTATTCCTAAATCTGGCTATGAGTTGAATTGTTATTGCATACAATTAGCTAATGATGCTTTATGCCGTCATATTTGTGCT